>NC_056726.1:356303617-356368617 GCF_019279795.1 Protopterus annectens
ATAAAACAATTATTTTGCATCTGAAACACCTAAATGTTATAAGAAACAGAATAAGCAACTATAATGCTACAAGAATAAGCTTTTATTTAGGCAAAACAGTGAAGTTCTTTCCTTTGTACTGGCTGTGGGTATGTTTTGCCCTGCAAAATCTGACGTTTCTACATAAAAGTCCCACCTTGGGCAATTGAAAAGGTGGCAACCCTATAATAGGTATATGGTAGCATGACTCGGCCGATGGATGTGGGTCCCAAAACCCAATTACTTGTCTGTATTGAAGAGTCTTGGTTCCCATGTATCAGCCAGACGGGAGCAGATTGTAAGAGGAACACACAAATAATATGAATAAATCACTGGACAGGCCGCCGATTCCATACAGTCAAACGGCATGCCGTCACTTAATGGGAAGCCATTCCCGATACTGTAGGCATGTAATCTGATGTAATAGGCATCACAAGGTAATATTGTGGTCCTCATTCCCACCCAGGGGTGTGAGTGTCAGATGCAAGTAACAATGTCGGTGCATTTGCAAGTGCAGGAGCGAGCGGGTGTAAGCCTGTGTGGCTACCAGTATGCGAGTATTGCACTGGTAAAGCAATGTAGAGGCTAACCAAGTGTAAGAAGCTGTAACCAGAGGTTAGCATTGCTTAACAGCATGCAAACCCACGCTCATACACTCATAGCTGCTTTAATGTGCCTTACACCCTCCGTATCCAATGGCCTTGTTCTGCCCTGCAGCCAAATAAATGGCCTCTGCAAGGCTCGGAACCAGGACCCTGCACACACAGCTAATGTGATTTACCAATACGCCATGGCAGATATACAGACAATGGACAGTACCACACACTTATCATACAGCGCAGTCATTCAACAGTATAGGAATGTATCCCATCATGTAGATGTATATGTCAGTGTTTATGTCCAGCATATAGGTACATGCATATATAGAGATATATCAGGAACATACCATGTGACAACAAAGCATTACAAATGAATGAAATGGGAAACACCAGCAACGCCTGTATTATGTAGTGGTGTTGTTCTATGTAATCTCAAGACTCCCTAAGACAGACATGTGTCATTCATACACGCAAACAGTTGTACATTGGCCGTATACATCACTGTGCATGTAATGTACATTAATACAACAGTACCTGTCCAATCATTATGTGTGAACAGTACTCTTGCAAGGTGCTGTGTGCAACATCATCATTATGATAAAGGTAAATGGGGTAACCATAGAGGGACTGGTAGTGTTGTGTGTACAATGGGGTCATCCTCATCACATGTACCTGGACCATTTAGGAGTGATGTG
Source organism: Protopterus annectens (assembly GCF_019279795.1). Classification (NCBI taxonomy): domain Eukaryota; kingdom Metazoa; phylum Chordata; order Ceratodontiformes; family Protopteridae; genus Protopterus; species Protopterus annectens. The sequence goes on from NC_056726.1 coordinate 356,304,930, forward strand.
CATACAAGGATCGTGCGCCTGAGGGACAGAGGTGAGTATAACAGGAATATGTTGTGATGCATATTACAAGGATTACATGTGTCCAGTGGGCACATGTGTGAAATGGACAGCTATGTATAGGGCAGATGTTGTCCTAGGAGCCGATTGGCCTTATGTTTCCGTAGGGTGAGGGTCGGATGTGGGGGAAGGAGAGTAGGTATGGCTGTGGAGGTTAGGTAGGGTAGGATCACAGACAGCATACAGGGTCGGCATATGACACATGTGGGGGGATACACCTCAGACGGGGATGGGTGTTCAGCATTCACAAGCCCATGGGAACAGTGGGACGGATGTCCCCAGCCATGGGCTGCCACCACTACACCTAAACAGCTGCAAAGGAGGCAGTGCTGGGGGTTGTCCAGGAGGGGCAGCATCACCCTGTAAATGTGACACTCTGCCCTTGAGCTTGCGTATCTGGCTTGAACCCTTAATGAGCTCCCCAGCGCAACACATCCAGGACCACACGACAGCAGACATGTACCTGTCTGGTCCTGCTCTCAGGGGGGACATGCCCCATCCTCAATAGTGGTACCACCAGAAGGTGGTGCAGAGCCAGCAGAGGTTGATGTCCAAGGCTGGGCCCCAGATGTGCTGGTGCCTGGTGCCATGGTCAGCTGAAGTGGGACAGGAGGTTATGCGGGACCTCCCAACCCATTCAGCCTATGGTGTGGCAGTTTAAACCCACATATAGCTTAGTGATAGACAACAGCATACAGGATTACCTACAACAGTATGCATAGATATCACCATCAACCCAACACAACAGATGGTATACATTTGCAGAGGGAGCACAACAAATGCACATATACTGCATGACATCTGTACAATGAGTAGTAGACGTGTGACTGCAGCTATGAACTTTTGCCCATTATTGGCTTGTCACTGGGAACCCCAGACAGTGTCTGTCATACCACTGTTTCATGTGACATATGTCCAGTCAGGGATGCGATGGCAGTAACACATCCCTATCATCATGTACTGTCTGCAATCCTCACACTATGCTACTGATGTGCACAGATGTGTGTTCAGTGTGTAACACAGGAAAGAAATGGTTACACACAATGACCAGTTCACAGATGGCCCTCCAGATGGGGTCCCTCATGAACAGAGTACTTTCATTTCTGTATTAAAACATGCAGAATAGCCATTACCAAACACAACATGTTAAACAGGCAGTAGTCTCAATGCAGCATAGCTACACTTACATGCTGTAGTTATGTGTGGCACATCACCCTCCTGTCTTTAGGCTATTTCCCACTGTGTATGATGTTTGAGGTACATCCAGATATCATCTGTGAAGCTGTTTCAGAACACCACATCCAGGTACCACTCACAGCGACTGTCATGTCCAAATACCAACATGTTTTTCCTAGACAGTGTACTGTGGTTTATTATGCGAATGGCACAGCTGTTCCACATGCAATCAGGTACAGGAGGACTGCAATAAGTGCAGAGGCCATCACCTGATCATGCCCATCACTTACAATACACATGCTGCTGCTGAGCAGGTGTACACCTCCATGTCCAACAGAGGTGTGTGGGTGGGACAGGCAAAGTACACCAGAGATGTGCTGGGAGACTTAACCCTAAGTGTCGTCTGCCACATGCCTAACAGTACAGGGGTCAAACCCCTGACTGACTAGTCATTGCTATTACATGTGCATGACGTTACTACATGTGTCACAAAGCCGACATGCTGCTGTGCTGTAAGAACATATATGTGTGTAGGTGAGAGACATCTGCAACAGAGATTCAGTAGCCATACTTTAGTTGTGGCACACATGCCTGTCCGTGTGAGCAGATGCCATTGTCACCACAATCACACTCTTTAATGGACTGCATTGGCTCTTTGCCAGGGCCACAAATACACAACCTAACTACTTAGTTTTCACACTGCAGCAATGCACATGGCTACATGCACCACAGGGATATCTGGAGATTCTATGGGCTAGGGCATGTGAAAGTGTTTGACATCTGTTGATATGCCAATGAGGGTTATACTGGGAGTAATTGTGGTTGGGTCCATCATAACCCTGCGCAGACACAAGGTGCCAGTACTGGCATGTATGTATGCATTGCTACATGGGTGTGTAGTGGTTGGCTGTGCAAGATGGCTGTATAAGGCTGGTTAAGGGGTAATCCTTGGCATCACATCACCTGACAATGGTGTGCAGTATGGTACAGGGGTGTAGTGTCTGCAATGTCCCACACAGATAGGTACTGCATGATCTGCCCTGACATCCTGGTTACCAATGTGTATGACCATAGCTTTGCAATGCATGCCATGTCTGTGTTTGATAGTCCTTCATATGGACATTGCCTAGGATGTGCATGTCCCACAATACTGTACAGTGACATGTACAGGTGTACCTGGTTTGGCAGGCACATGTTGTGTACACAGACTGTTATCCCCCGATATGCCAATACTGGTCTGGTGTGGCGAAACCTGCTTATAGTGAGCAGGTTGACCCTGCACCTGCATTGCTAGTATGATATAGGTATTCCCTGGTGTCAGTGACATTGGTCCATACAGGGCACATGTGTATGGCATTGTATGCCCTCTGTGGATCACATTTGATGACACCACATATGTTGCAGGCATCCAGTGGGGAACATAGTGAAGGAACAATGTCTCCAAATATGTGCCTATTGTACCGCTGTACAGGGTGCCATGTTCTCTGCAGCCCACTGCATTCACACCATGCCTACTATCTGTCATCAATGTGCATGGTACTAGCAACATAGCGGGATATCCTAGGCAAGTGTGTTTGTGTATGGCACATGGGTGCAGGACATATACTGGGTATCAGTAGGATTGCATACTTTGTTCACCAGGCCTTTTGTCAGATGTAGGGGTATGGCTTGCCAACACAGTCCCGTGTCTGACTGACAGCTGTACTCCTCATGAGGTGGCCAATGTGTCATAAGATGGACACCATATAGGAAAACTACAAAGTCTGCTCCCCAACATGTCCAGTGGTTAGACACTCACAGCCACCTCTACACAGGCTCTGACAGCCAAACACACACACTTGCCATGTCCTGTATATGAAACCCTAGCTACCGTATCCCACTGCAGCAATATGCTTTTAGGGCACTCACTACGGTGAAGACGGGGTTACAGCACACCTACAGGTATATACCAAGGTGGGTGACAACAGCAGGATTGACAAGGTGGTAATATGATTTGTACAGAGAGTGCATACTTTACAAAGCACTGTACTTGTCTCCATGAGCAGACACACACACACACACACACACACACACACACACACACACACACACACACACACACACACAGTTGGCAAGTGTTGTGTGTACAATGGGGTCATCCTCATCACATGTACCTGGACCATTTAGGAGTGATGTGCATACAAGGATCGTGCGCCTGAGGGACAGAGGTGAGTATAACAGGAATATGTTGTGATGCATATTACAAGGATTACATGTGTCCAGTGGGCACATGTGTGAAATGGACAGCTATGTATAGGGCAGATGTTGTCCTAGGAGCCGATTGGCCTTATGTTTCCGTAGGGTGAGGGTCGGATGTGGGGGAAGGAGAGTAGGTATGGCTGTGGAGGTTAGGTAGGGTAGGATCACAGACAGCATACAGGGTCGGCATATGACACATGTGGGGGGATACACCTCAGACGGGGATGGGTGTTCAGCATTCACAAGCCCATGGGAACAGTGGGACGGATGTCCCCAGCCATGGGCTGCCACCACTACACCTAAACAGCTGCAAAGGAGGCAGTGCTGGGGGTTGTCCAGGAGGGGCAGCATCACCCTGTAAATGTGACACTCTGCCCTTGAGCTTGCGTATCTGGCTTCGGAACCCCTTAATGAGCTCCCAACGCAACACATCCAGGACCACACGACAGCAGACATGTACCTGTCTGGTCCTGCTCTCAGGGGGGACATGCCCCATCCTCAATAGTGGTACCACCAGAAGGTGGTGCAGAGCCAGCAGAGGTTGATGTCCAAGGCTGGGCCCCAGATGTGCTGGTGCCTGGTGCCATGGTCAGCTGAAGTGGGACAGGAGGTTATGCCGGGACCTCCCAACCCATTCAGCCTATGGTGTGGCAGTTTAAACCCACATATAGCTTAGTGATAGACAACAGCATACAGGATTACCTACAACAGTATGCATAGATATCACCATCAACCCAACACAACAGATGGTATACATTTGCAGAGGGAGCACAACAAATGCACATATACTGCATGACATCTGTACAATGAGTAGTAGACGTGTGACTGCAGCTATGAACTTTTGCCCATTATTGGCTTGTCACTGGGAACCCCAGACAGTGTCTGTCATACCACTGTTTCATGTGACATATGTCCAGTCAGGGATGCGATGGCAGTAACACATCCCTATCATCATGTACTGTCTGCAATCCTCACACTATGCTACTGCTGTGCACAGATGTGTGTTCAGTGTGTAACACAGGAAAGAAATGGTTACACACAATGACCAGTTCACAGATGGCCCTCCAGATGGGGGTCCCTCATGAACAGAGTACTTTCATTTCTGTATTAAAACATGCAGAATAGCCATTACCAAACACAACATGTTAAACAGGCAGTAGTCTCAATGCAGCATAGCTACACTTACATGCTGTAGTTATGTGTGGCACATCACCCTCCTGTCTTTAGGCTATTTCCCACTGTGTATGATGTTTGAGGTACATCCAGATATCATCTGTGATGCCGTTTCAGAACACCACATCCAGGTACCACTCACAGCGACTGTCATGTCCAAATACCAACATGTTTTTCCTAGACAGTGTACTGTGGTTTATTATGCGAATGGCACAGCTGTTCCACATGCAATCAGAAAGAGGAGGACTGCAATAGGTGCAGAGGCCATCACCTGATCATGTCCATCACTTACAATACACATGCTGCTGCTGAGCAGGTGTACACCTCCACATCCACCAGAGAGTGTGTGGGTGGGACAGGCAAAGTACACCAGAGAAGGGCTTGGAGACTTAACCCTAAGCATCGTTAGCCACACACCTAACAGTACAGGGGTCAAACCTCTGACTGACTAATCATTACTATTACATGTGCATGACTTTACTACATGTGCCACAAAGCCGACATGCTGCTGTGCTGTAAGAACATATATGTGTGTAGGTGAGAGACATCTGCAACAGAGATATAGTAGACATACATTAGGTGTGGCACACATGGCTGTCCATGTGAACGGATGCCATTGTCACCACAACCACACTCTCTAATGGACTCGCATTGACGCTCTTTGCCAGGGCCACAAATACACAACCTAACTACTTAGTTTTCACACTGCAGCAATGCACATGGCTACATGCACCACAGGGGATATCTGGAGATTCTATGGGCTAGGGCATGTGAAAGTGTTTGACATCTGTTGATATGCCAATGAGGGTTATACTGGGAGTAATTGTGGTTGGGACCATCATAACCCACACGCAGACACAAGGTGCCAGTACTGACATGTATGTATGCATTGCTACATGGGTGTGTAGTGGTTGGCTGTGCAAGATGGCTGTATAAGGCTGGTTAAGGGGTAATCCTTGGCATCACATCACCTGACAATGGTGTGCAGTATGGTACAGGGGTGTAGTGTCTGCAATGTCCCACACAGATAGGTACTGCATGATCTGCCCTGACATCCTGGTTACCAATGTGTATGACCATAGCTTTGCAATGCATGCCATGTCTGTGTTTGATAGTCCTTCATATGGACATTGCCTAGGATGTGCATGTCCCACAATACTGTACAGTGACATGTACAGGTGTACCTGGTTTGGCAGGCACATGTTGTGTACACAGACTGTTATCCCCCGATATGCCAATACTGGTCTGGTGTGGCGAAACCTGCTTATAGTGAGCAGGTTGACCCTGCACCTGCATTGCTAGTATGATATAGGTATTCCTGGTGTCAGTGACATTGGTCCATACAGGGCACATGTGTATGGCATTGTATGCCCTCTGTGGATCACATTTGATGACACCACATATGTTGCAGGCATCCAGTGGGGAACATAGTGAAGGAACAATGTCTGCAAATATGTGCCTATTGTACCGCTGTACAGGGTGCCATGTTCTCTGCAGCCCACTGCATTCACACCATGCCTACTATCTGTCATCAATGTGCATGGTACTAGCAACATAGCGGGATATCCTAGGCAAGTGTGTTTGTGTATGGCACATGGGTGCAGGACATATACTGGGTATCAGTAGGATTGCATACTTTGTTCACCAGGCCTTTTGTCAGATGTAGGGGTATGGCTTGCCAACACAGTCCCGTGTCTGACTGACAGCTGTACTCCTCATGAGGTGGCCAATGTGTCATAAGATGGACACCATATAGGAAAACTACAAAGTCTGCTCCCCAACATGTCCAGTGGTTAGACACTCACAGCCACCTCTACACAGGCTCTGACAGCCAAACACACACACTTGCCATGTCCTGTATATGAAACCCTAGCTACCATATCCCACTGCAGCAATATGCTTTTAGGGCACTCACTACGGTGAAGACGGGGTTACAGCACACCTACAGGTATATACCAAGGTGGGTGACAACAGCAGGATTGACAAAGGTGGTAATATGATTTGTACAGAGAGTGCATACTTTACAAAGCACTGTACTTGTCTCACGCAGGCAGACACACACACACACACACACACACACACACACACACACACACACACACACACACACACACACACAGTTGGCAAGTCTGGGATTAGAACACCAACCTAACTACTTTATCACACTGCAGCGTTATGCAGTTACAGAGCATGCTACCAAGATTACTGAGTCACAGCACTTGCAGAAGTGTATTTCTAGGTGGGTGACATCATTAGCCTTGCTAAAGATGGGTATAGGAATTGTATGGAGTGTGAGCAGTCTAAAAGCATTATTCAGTCCTCAGGCAGATGGGGACAAACACACAAAAACACACACTTGGCAATTCTGGGATTAGAACACTGACCTAACTACTTTATCACACTACAGCATTATGCAGTTACAGAAAGTGCTACCATGATTACTGGGTCACAGTACTCCCAGAGGTGTATTTCTAGGTGGGTGACATCATCAGCCTTGCCAAAGGTGGGTATAGGAATTGTATGGCGTGTGAGCAGTCTAAAAGCATTATTTAATCCTCAGGCAGATGAAGACAAACACACCCAAACACTTGGCAAGTCTGGGATTAGAACACTGACCTAACTATTTTATCACACTACAGCATTACGCAGTTACAGAACACGCTACTGAGATTACTGGGTCACAGCACTCCCAGAGGTGTATTTCTAGGTGGGTGACATCATCAGCCTTGCCAAAGGTGGGTATAGGAATTGTATGGAGTATGAGCAGTCTAAAAGCATTATTCAGTCCTCAGGCAGATGGAGACAAACACACACACACACACACACGGCAGTGATGGGAACAGAACACCTGCCTATCTACAGATCACTATTACAATACTATCTACAGATCACTATTACAATACTACATAGTTACGTGTCGCACCACACAGACTACACATTTCAAGGCTGTCATTATGAGCTTCTAGGAATGTGGACATCAACAGGGATGCTGGCAGTTAAGATGTACATACCTGTGAACCTGTGTGTCTAAAGTAGGAATCCATCCTGACCTGGAGTATGCCCATCTGTGGAACGGATAACTACTATCACTATACAGGGTTACAATGGCCATGCCCATACACATAGAGGCACATAACCAACACAAGGTGTCACTGGGCATGCTCACACACTTAGTAGCACAGGGCTGTCTGGGATGCACTCTGATTCTAAACATGGAAGGCCACAGTGGCCATGCTATTACAGTTAGACATAAAGAATACATTGTAATGGACTCCGGTGTTAGTAGATGTCATTGTTAGCAGGAATGCTGCACTAAATATATCTGACAGTGGTCTTATACACAACATCTGCTGCTATCCGTCACCTTAGATGTACCATTCTATACCAAGCACAATACCACCACTCACAGTGATGTCTTGCTAGGAGTGGCAACTGTTTGACCAACACAATGAGACAATGTCCTGCTGTAATTACAAGGTTGTCCAGTGTTTGTCATTCTGGGATGACATGACTGAAAGTTGACAGGCCTTTGTCACATATCACATGCATCCATGATTCAAGGGAGTGGGGATAATACCTAGGTGGCATTTGCCCATATAGTTCCATTCCAAGGCAAATGTCCTAAACACAGGATAACACCTTGACACCTAGAGGACAACTGCATTGTATGCTTATGCTAACCAGTGCTAGATGTGTAGCGTCCGTAATCACAGTTGCTCACTGTAGATCCAACAATGGGGAATACTGACATCTGTTCAGTGAGGAACACCTGGATGAAGGCTCTGTAGTGCACAATGGCACTACAACCATATACTTCAGAACCAGACATGTGGGCCATAACACAGGTACAGACCGCTCCAGGTGGTGGTGTCCCCACATACACAAAGGCCACTCACATGTACTGACCAGTACTCCCACAAAAGGCATCACAGATGAGTCAGGTGCAGGACACTGTGTCAAAAGCTGCATTCTAGGAAGTAACCCTCAGACACCACCATGCTCTCGGACCACCAACACACATCCATACATGTGGTAGGACATATAATAGTACACCACCATGTGACTCTTGGCCAGTGGACTGTACCAAGCTCTACATCAACTGTGCAGAGTACCCATGTACTGACACAGTTGCATCATGTGTTATGCAATGCAATGATACCACTGTCTGTAACCAGGTCAGCTGTACACATACCAGGGGCCCTCAGTTATTTACAGCATTAACAGATGACTGCTGCTGTACACCAGTAAACACTATCATGTTTGGATATGACATACATGTACCTGCCCTGGATATGTACATGCCACACACATACAACATATATTTAAATAGCATAGCTGTTGTTGTCCTTTGTGCAGACAGGTGGCTACAGCCATTACAATAATGCACATGAAATGTAGGTCCATGGCTGCTGAATGCTAACAGTACATAAGGTGTGATATCAGTGTTGACAGTGGTAACATTCCCTCTGTACTGGTCACCCATTGCACCTATCATATCATACAACAGTCCATGTGTTATGTATGTCATTACACATGCCACCAATTGCAATGCCTACAAACATGCCCAAATGACAGGATTGTAGGACCTACACACATGTACATGTAGTGGTGTGCGTTCAGATACCATGCGTGTGCAGTTGCTGATGTATGCAATTGACATGTGTCTTAGTACATCATGCAGTTGCAATGCAGCCTCAACATTGCCAACTGTATATGGTGATATGCTGAAAGTATGGAAAGATGTACCTCAGGTATGGATAGATGTGTGGACATAACTAAGTGGTGGGGCATCTTTGCAGATGGATGTTTGCTGAGGACAGCTCACAGGTGTGTCACAAGTGGTCCTACAATAACTTGTGTAACCGCTAAGCAATGGTTTTGTTAATTGAAGGGCAACACACACAACATAGACAGCGGTCAGGGTGACACTGAAGGTAAATCACTTGACACCTGTAACAGTTAAGAACTCCTGTGTGCATATATCAGCACAGTTGCCAAAGGAAGTGTCAGTACACTTTGTAACGCATGCAATACTGCTGTAAGTCTGTCATACATATCATGAGATAGGCAGGTGTTGATTCACAGTACTGGCATGTGTGGTTGCGTGTGTGTCCATATATGTCATGTATGGTGGGGAATACATTCCAGTTGTTACTCGCTCTCCTGTACACTGTTGTAGACATCTGTACAGACTGCAATGTAGAAAGCAGGACATAGGCAGGGGTGTGTATCTCACACATGTGAGGTATCTGTATGTGTGTGACATGGGTATATTCAATAGTGAATGCCACAGTGTGTGTATGTGTGTATATATATGTGTGTGTGTGTGTGTGTGTGTGTGTGTGTGTGTGTGTGTGTGTGTGTGTGTGTGTGTATGGCTGTCTGGTCCCTGGAGTGAGGATGTATGTTACCATAGTGAACTGATAAGACCCCTCCCCCCATCCAGGTGATGCAATCTACTATCTGTGTTGATGTCCCTGATCTTAGGCCATACTGACTACCTGTACATGTGTATTCTCTGTGGTGCATCATTTAGGTGCACAGTACTATAATGATGATTTGCACATAGGCAGGGGTCCTCACTTCAACACTAGCAACTGTGTGTGTGAGTGTGTGTTACTGTGTCGGTGAATCCATGTGTGTGTGGGTGTGTTACTGTGTCATTGAATACATGTGTGTCAATACCTGAATGTGTGGGTGCAGTTGTGTGTTCGCATCCTGTCATGGGAAAGTGTATTACTTCTTCCCAATGAGGCATCACACTTCCCAATGGCCTCTACCCTTGTCATCAGCTAGGCCGCTCTCTTACCTCACCACTCCATGTAACTGTACCTGTGATGTCACCCAGTATGGATGTCACGTCTGTAGCCACAGTAGCTTAATACACAGCTATCATGCTCTTGGATCAGTAGACGTGTTTGGAACGCGGGACATTCTAACTGTGATGTGGACACTACAAGGTGCATGCTGGTATTTTCATACATACCTGTGAGTAGTCCACATTTACATATGGGACACTAACTGCAAACACTGACATCCACCGGCACATGCAATTAGACCTGAAGGAGGAAAGCAGAACATCATGACCAACATGCATTTACTGTTGTTACACAAGACACATACTGTTAACTGTACGAAATGCATTGTAAACCTATACTACATGGTATGTCTGCTGCCTGTCAACAGTACACAAAAATTGTAATTTACACTTGTCTTCCTAGTCTGTTCACCATGTGCATCAGACCATATGAGCATGTCCCTGCACCGATGGAGTGGATGACAGTGATGCGGCACAGGCATCATCATATGCACAGGGTGATAATGTTTGCCAGAGGCGTAGGCTGCACCATTGGATGACATCATGTGTGTGGGTTAGGGCCTTTGTTCTAATTGGACATGTGTGGATGTTGTGCATGCGTGTGTTGCGGTGCCCTACATATGTTTCCGGTGTTTGCATGTATGTATGCACACAGTTCTGGCATGTGTCTGGCGTACACAGGGGTATTATTGACAGATGCAAACTGTACAGGCCAGATTTTACAGTTCACGGTGTCCAGCCATGGCCACGTGACCTGTGCCTGCCAGGGGTTGCACAGGCACTATCAGGCAGAGGTGCAGATTGGGTACTGTCTGATGACACATGTCCACTGGAACTGTGTCCTTGTTGGGACTGTCCAGGGCCATGTGCACATGGCCTGCTGTGTCGTGGTGTGGACAGCACAGCACCAGCTGCACTGCTGCTGCTACCGCCACTATGGGAGCAGGCATGTGAGGTAGCTCGTTCACGTAGACCTGAAACAGGTGATGTAGCAGGCCTAAATCCACATGCCGGATGCCTCACACATACCAGATGTTCCAACACAGACAGCTCACACTCGCAGATTGTCATATCACGGTCAAGGACTCCAACCATGTCACCCAATCGTCTATCCAAAGCTTCAGTAATCTGCTGTTGAGCATTTACCATTTCCTGGATGTTGTTGTTTAAAGAACGGACAGCAGCCCTCTGAAGCCTCTGATCCTCTCTGTTGTGCCATTCAGCACGTGCCTGTGCCTCCATTGCAGCCTGAAGCATGTGTTTGGTGACACCAGCTGCTGCACTCTATCTTGCAGGGGCATGTTGGCCAGAGGTCCTCCTATGAGCAGCACTGGCCACGTGCCTGTGTGGGGCATCACCAGTCAGTTGGCTGACACCATGGTGTGCAGGCACACCTCCCATAGCCCCACACTTTCCTGTTCCAAGCTACCACATGCCAACTGTCCATCCTCTGTGGCCACTGGCGATGGGGTATGTGTAGGCATGAGAACTGTGTGCGGGGATGAGGGGGATATAAGTGGAATGGCAACCAATGGCACAGATTCAGCTCCTGACAACCCTGCCTGTGCCTCAATCATACGCTCATCATCACTGATAGAGTCTGTGGGGACACTAACATCAGATGGACTGCAGGAGGGGAACGCACCTACATCACCTGTGAGGGGCAGACAAGAACTGTACATTACAAGCTATACAATAGACACAGACACACACACACAGACACACGCTATGGCACCCAACATGCATGTGATATGACAGAAGGCATGCAACATGCATGTGATATGGCAGATGGCATGCAGCTCAGACAATAATAGTGGTAGTTATCATACATCCCTGGGTTGCACACAACAGCATGCATGTGTCATTGCAGAAGGCATGCAAATTACACAATCATAGTAGTAGTTAGCATACATCCCTGTGTTACACCATGTAGACCATCACAGGTTAACAGTACACCTGCCTGATGTGTGGCATATGACCTTGACAATCACATGTGATCTGCTGACGTGTGTAATGACATGCATACATGTTTAACACAATGGTGTCCTGTCAAATATACAGCGGGGTAATGGTGTCCCAATGCAGTGTTGTCTGTCCGCCCTACAGATATACTGCATATTTAGCTGATGTGCATGGCCATTGCAGGGAATCATGAGGCGTCTCTATTGCTATACAGTGTGAATTACAGACACAGTTCGTAGCCATGACTGTATTCAGATACAATACATATATACTGTGGAATGTGACCAACGTCACTGAGGTGTATACACACTAAACCATGATGTGGAATGTGTGACACAGGTCACTGAAGGGTATACAGATGACACCCCTGCACATCTGCAACCATATTGATGCTGCCTGGCAATGATGGCTAGACATGTCAAACTCGTTGGTACACCATGTCCCACATGACATCTGTGTACCACACACATACACATATGAGGAGCAAGGATGACATTGATGTCTGACACCAGGAAGGGGAATGTACTGTATCTGTGGGCTGATGTGGCTGTCTGAGTATGTAAGTGGATACTGTACAGGTGACTGCTGTCATGTCGTGACACACTCAAGATGTTCTACACATCTTATGTGGTGGATTGATGTCACGCCTACACAAGATGTGCACAGGCCTGTAGGCTGTCTTGTGTTCCACATCTGCAATATAACCATTACACAAAGGCCATAGTTGGACCATGTGGATCTAATGTACGACAGGGTGTACACACAAGCACATCACATCTACTGTGTGTGTTGCTTCATGTCTCTGGCCATCCTTCATGGCCGTGTACATGTGTTGACCAAATGATTGTGACAGGCATCTATTTCACATGTCTGTGTTGTCCTATATGACATACACCCATAGATGTCATATGCTCCACTGACAGGGTTATGCAGACAAAGGGTGGTATGTTTGGTATGTGGAATATGTTTTTCAGGATAGTTAGTAAGTGTTGCAGCCAGCCCAGTAGATGTCATGGACATGTCAGATAGCACATCACATTGTGTGACATTCATAGCAAGGGTATGATCCACACCGGTGAATCCTGTGGGCTAGCCAGACTTCAGCTCACTGTGTAGTACTGTTTGTATTCCCACATGTGTAGTTCTTATCTGTAGTACATGTCCTACAGTGAACAGCACCTCCACCACTGTATGCACAGCTAACCACACATCTGGCAATGACAGTTTGTGAGGTTTCATGTCGGTGTTTCACATAGTTTGCAAGTATTGCACATGGGTAGCCACTGTGATGCATTGCAGGTCCGACCTGTATATTGTGACAGGACCATACATTATGTGTACATGTGGTAAATGACCTCATGGCAGATAGATCTGTGCATTAACATGCCTGATAAATAATAACAGTCTCATCTGCAATGGGCTGCTGTCGCAGCAGAATGCCAGAGGTACCTAAATAGGAGTAATACAGCAGTATGATCATTATCCATGCCTGTATGATAGCTACTGGGTGCAATGTACATGTTAACACAAACACCAGTACAATAGACTATACTATGGAGTATGCACATGTGTGCATACACAGAGTAGCATACTATAGTATGCGGCATGTGTGTATACATGCCTTACATATGATGTTACATTACATATTGTACAGTGACACATGTAACTATATGAAATATAGTTGTTATAGGTGCAGTAGTGACTTACCAGGCAACTCCAGGCCCGGTGGTTGAGAGGCACCCACCTCCATGATATCGGCTAAGGCTTGTGGATGTTGTTCTGCAGGTGTCCCCAGGTTGGCCAGTAGCTCCTCGGTACATGTGAGTGGGGGCTGGGTTGGTGGCCCACCACCTGTTGCACCTTGTTCCCTGGCGATTGCATTTGTACACTGTTTCTTCCATCTAATGAGGTCTGTACAGTGTCTGCGCACCTGCTGGTATGTACGGTTGTGGCCACCCACATCATTAATCCTCCTGCGAAGTTCCTGCCACAGAGCATCCCACTGCTGTGCATCTTGTGGCACATGGCTGAACAAGACATCATGATTGTCATGTAGGTATGGGATGAGGGCCTCATCCTCCAAGCGGGTATAAGGTGGTAGCCCTGCACGCAGCATACCTGGAAGACATAATGATGGAGACAGGTCACAGTAACTCACAGAGAAGTACAGAGCTACAGCTGAACATACATGTGTATCACATTTATTACAATTAAATAGTTGTCTTTGCAAATCTACATGACACTGACATGACTGACATGTTTGTGTCACACACATTTGACACTCAATGGTGACTGGAAATTATCACCATATATGTGTGTGTGTGTGTCACCTGATTATATTGCTCATACTCCATGTGGATGCTGTCTTGATGTGGGCATGTCTGTTTGCCTGTACTGGTGTTCTTACCTATCAGCACATGGCTGGATGTGTCCACATTAATGCAGTTGACCTTGATGCTGTGTATATGTCACATAAAAAGACTTACACTGGTTTAACAGACATAACCTGTGACCCTGCAGACTTGCTCATGGAAGGTTTTACATGTATGTGTTTTGCCATATGCATCTACATGGCACTGTACAGCAGTTCAACATCCTGCCATGTATCACCTGTGTTGCACATGTGATACACATGGGACACTGGCTAGCCAGATGGTATTTGCAGGGATCGATATTAACTATAGCATGTATGGTCAAAGTCAACCAGTAGGCTATATGCCCTGGGCCATGTATGAATCTAGGATGAAAGGTTACCTAGCTGTAGCTGACAGGCGGGTTTCTGTGGCCAGGTGAAGCAGTGCCACATAACTGATCCACAGGGTTAATGATACATTTACCATGCAGTCATCACACCATGTCTGAGAGGGGGGCAATGTGGAGCTTTGCTGGACAGGAATGCATAGTATGACAGGAGTATGTAAAAGTGTATGGAACAAGGATCTGTCCAGCATGTGGTATCCTAGTACTAGGAAGGTGGATGTTCATGAAGTATGTGTTTGAGATCAGGATGTGTACATGTAGCATGTCCAACATCACTGGGTTGGACATGGCTTTATTCAGGGTAGGCATCATGCTACATAGTGGAGATGGGGATTGGGAAGGCTGGTGTAGGCCATCTGAACATGGCCAATACCCCTTAAAGGAAATATGTGATCTGATATGGGTCACTTGAGTGTTGAGTATGGCTGGACAATGATCTCTATATTCATGGATGGCACCCTGTCATGATTAGGGTTGCCACATACAACTACCTGACAGGTGTGGTGACGTAACTATCACAGGAAAGACAAC
Source organism: Protopterus annectens (assembly GCF_019279795.1). Classification (NCBI taxonomy): domain Eukaryota; kingdom Metazoa; phylum Chordata; order Ceratodontiformes; family Protopteridae; genus Protopterus; species Protopterus annectens. The sequence goes on from NC_056726.1 coordinate 356,320,645, forward strand.
TGCCCAGCTGCATCCCTTACACAGTGTCCATTATGTTGACCGCTGCCTAGGTGGTAGTTCATGGGTACAGGGTTATTAACATAGGGGTGACAATGCAATATGTAGCTGTCAAACTGTGCCCATATGTCACACACCTCACCCACAAAGCCCCTTCTGTATGTTGTCCACAACACTCTGAGTCAGCTATTGCTCCTAGGTCATAGTCATTTGCATACTTCAATAGGCCGATGCCTTCTGTTAGTCTGTGTGGTATAGACTACAATGAGGGGGAGTACAATGAATTAACCCTGTCTTACTGTAGCTGGCAATGGAGTGATGTGCATGTATTATTCAGACACCTTCTGTAGTGTTGGTTCTGCCAGCAGTCCCATTACAAAACACTCCTGTGACATAGGAATGTACATTTAGTATACTGAGTGTAGGTGGAACACAGTATGGGTGATGATGTCTTATGATTTGGCAAGGTTATGATTTGCAGTGTGAAATCAACCTTACTGTCATCTACATCTGTACTGCTGACATCAAATAAGTTGATCAAGGTTCATGGCCTTTCAGACCAGACTCAGCAGGGTAGTAGTGTAGTACTTCCTATTATCAGTGGTGTCTCCCCCTTTGTGGGTTGTGATACCTGTTGGTGTGCACCATTCAGTGTGTACACAGCCTGACCTGAAACTGTTTTACATGATGTGTATGTGGAGAGCAACTTGTTTTGCCATATGTGTATGATACAACCTGGGATGTGGACAGGTCCCATGCAGCCTGAGTGCAGCTTGTACCTGCATAGTACTGGTTAGGGGGCACTGTAGTGTACATGGATATATGATTGCGTATCTGTTGGGAGGGGGGAACAGTGTGTTTATGTTATCCAAGGCCCTATCTGGATTGCTTATTCATGCTCAGCACTTGTTCAGAACTTGTAAGCACTATGTAAGCTACTAATTACTATAGCACTCAATCTTCCTCATTACCTAGAGGTAAACAGTTTTTGTACGTACTTTTCTCACTTGCTTAGAGTAAAACAGCTCTTGTACTCACTTTCCTCACTTATCTAGGGGAAAATAGTTTTATATTCAGACATGTCCAAGGGTCAGCTCCCAGTGTCATTCCTGTCTATCTGATGAATCTGGACATCTTGAGGCAATGTAGAAATTGCTTCATGTACACAGACAACCCTGTCCACCTACCACCCAACACTACAACCTGTGAGAGATGCACTTATCTAGCCAAACTGGAGGTAAAGCTCTCTCCAGCCAAGACTGAACTTGACAGTCATGTGGAGAAGGGTAAACATTTGCACCACACCACACTCATCACATAGTCTCACTAAATCTACACCACCATAAACCACACATAGTAACACAAAAACATTTGCGGAGGCTCTCAATAGTAATCTATCTAAGCAACAGAGACCTCCAAAGTGCAAATGCAAGCAGCCTCCATCCCCCAACACAACCCCAATGGCACATAGCCCCCAGACTCAGTGTGCCACTCAACCACAGCCAATAAGGCAAATCAACGTACCTAACACACTAGTCATAGGTGACTCTATAGTCAAGCACACTGATGTCCCACTCACCAGGCTAAACAATGAGAAGGTTACTGTCAGATGCCTGTCGGGTACCAGGATCTGCCACATAACCCACACACTCAGGTCACTCCACAACAAGTACAAATATGACTCTGTCATTGTCCATGTTGGTGTGAATGTCCTGAGACATACCTCCCTGGACTACATGAAAAGATACATAGAAGCGCTCTCCGATCTTGTAGCCCAGGCAGGTATGACCCTAGCCCTGAGTAGCATTCTGCCATCTCCCAGAATGATACCGCAGTATGAGGACAAAGAGATTGACTTCAACAATTGTCTAAGCTTCTGGTGTCATTCTAAGTGGATCCAGTATCTATCTACTTGGGATGACATGGTCGACAGACCACGATGCTTTGCCACAGATGGCCTGCACCTGTTGTCCCTGGGATTCCGGATACTGGCTAAGGCTCTTGCTGCCTCTATAGTGCCTTCTTTAGGCAAGGTTCAAATAACATATTCACCACCATAACAGGAACAGGCAAGCAGAAACTGAGGGTAATGCTACTCAATGCTGAAAGCCTAAATCTCAAAATGCACTCACTCGAGGCACTCCTTGTAATGGAGAACATTGATATCTGTGCAGTGACTGAGACCTGATTCAAGGCTCCAGATAGCACCCCTGCACTACCAGGCTATAACTCATACAACACTTTTCAGCCATGTAAGCTGGACCGAAACACCCAAGGCGGAGGTGTGTCCATATTCATTAAGGATATCCACCCCTCCAGGCTAGTTGCTTAGCACAATGCATCCGAGGTTATCCAAGTGCAACTACCTCTGGGCTAAACTGCAATCCAAATTGTAGCTTGCTACAGATCCCCCACCACGCCCCAAGATTCACACTCCTCTTTTCTTGATGTACTGGAAATTATTAGGGTTCAACCAAACACCCTACTAATGGACAACTTCATCTACCCCACCATTAACTGGGAAAACTACTCGTGTACCAACTCATTAGCTCAACGCTTTCTGGAATTCATAAACTCCAATGCCCTGGATCAACTTATCCACACACCCACCAGGGGCAACAGTATCCTAGACCTAGGCATTACCAACATGAGTGACCGGTGTTCCACACCTGAAGTCAACTCCTTGGTCCGATCGAACCATAAGCTAATTACCCTTGATATCCAAATCCCACCCCCACCCCCCATTAAGAAAACCACAGTATAATATTTCTACAAAGCCAACTTCATGCTTCTTAAGACAGAAGTGGTGAACTTCATGACACCCATGCAGATGGACAATACAGTTACAATTGCTGAATCCTACACAAATGCACTCTATAAGCACTTACACGAGTGCATGGATCGTGCTATCCCAAAAAGAACTAAGATGCTATCCTCCAAAATAAGGAAGCCAATCTGGTGGTCCCCTGCCATAAACAAACTGTACAACAGAAGGAAGAAACTGTTGCAAATGAGAGTACAATCCCATGAGTGGAGGAGCTCCCTGGTCAGCCTCAGTAAGAAGCTGAGATCCCTTATAAGATCCTCCAAAGCTAGCTACAAAAACAAAACCACCACTAATTCCAAGGACAACCACAAAGCATTCTATAGCTATGTCAAATATCTCAATGCCAACACCCAGATCTGCTCTGAGTTACAGCACAAAGGCACGAACATTGCAGAACCAACTGATATTGCCAACATCCTGGCAGATAGGTTCAGTACTACCTTTCCTCCCTCTCACCCCCTAAAAGGCCCATATCTATACAGGAAGAATGCAGAATCTCTGTAATCACAACTACGCAGGTAAAAGCTGCACTCTCTAAAGCCAATATCACAGTATCCATGGGACCGGACAACATCCCAGGCTGCATTTTACACGAACTTCAGAACGAACTGGCTCCCCACTTATGCACCATGTTCAATAATAGCCTCGCATCAAGCTTTGTGCCCCCTGTATGGTGCACAGCAATAGTTATCCCACTCCAAAAAGGTGGCGCCACAATGGATCACAGGACCTATTGCCCTGTAAGCCTGACTAGCCTGGTCTGCAAGGCTATGGAGCACATCATCATGGATCTCAGTCACAGAGACATTGGGTACCTCCAAACCTTTGACCCCTCCCAGTTTGGCTTTGTTAAGGACAGACCATGTCTCCTAAACCTGATGGACTTCTTTGAGACAGTTACCAAGGCATTAGATGACTGTAAGGAGGTCCACACAGTCTACCTTGATCTCTCAAAGGCTTTCAACACCATTCCCCATTCTGGTATTACTGACATACCCATACACCTGAACATTAACCCCTACGTCATGAGATGGTTTGCAAAGTGGCTCATGGACAGAACCCACAGAGTGGGAGTTGCATGCCCTAGGTCTGACTGTAAAACAGTTACAAGTAGTGTCTCCCAGGGCTTAGTCCTAGGACCCCTCATGTTCGGTATATACTTCTCTGAGGTATAGGCAAGCACAGAAGGACTTTGGCTGAAAAGGTTTGCAGGTGACTGCAAACTAGGGGCCATGATTGCTTCCCCAGCTGATACAGACACCCTCCAGAAGGGTTGCACTGAGACGTATACCTGGTGTCAATATCATGGCCTCAAGCTGAATGCCAAAAATTGCATAGTCATCCCCTTTGGATAAAACTAATTACCCATGGACTACCACATAGGTACTAGTCCCCTACATACAGAAAAGGTAATAAGGGATCTGTGAACCCAAGTAGATAGCAATCTCTCCTTGGGTAACCATAATGCCAAGGTGGTTAGAATATCCTTCTACGTGGCCCCCCCCTAATCTCAAATGCGTTCACATCCAGAACAAAGGAGGCCATTGTGCCTCTCCATTCATGACTTATTAGACCCATTAAAGGATACAACACCCCATTTGGGATGTACCTTACAAGACAACTGCAATAGCTTGAAAGACCACAACAGTACCACACCAAGAGGATTACTGACCTCAAACAGATGACCTATGCAGCCCAACTAAAGTAACTCCAGCTGTACTAGGTTGCATACCGCATACTCACAGGTGATCTCTGCTTGACATACAAGGCCCATGTCCAACCCAGTATTGCTAGATATGCTCCACCTAAACAAAAGCCCCTGAGAGCCACATGCTCTAGGGATATACACCTAATCACAACAATAACTAGGACGGACTGGAGGGATAGATTCCTGACCCGGAGACTCCCCATGCTTTGGAACATGATTCCAATGTACATCAGGCAGGGCCCCTCACTAGCACTCTTCAAGAGAAACCTTAACAGGTGGATGGGAGACAGACATGTACCCTGGGGATCACTGCAGTGGCTCTGCTGGACAGAGGCACAGGGAACTGATGGCTCTGCTTTTCAGAGGCACAGGGAACTAACCTAAGGGGTTGGCGGAAGCCAATACACTCTAGCTAGGCTTATAAATACCCTTGGGCAGCAGCCTAGTACCTACCTTTGAACTTATTACATGTCTTATGTGCATGGATAGTTAACTAGCTCTTCCATTTTACTTTGCTATCATGCTGATAAACTGTTGGGTGACTACAAGTCATATGTATCCTGTTATTGTGTATTGTAAATGCCAATAGACATAAATAATGTTTTCCTAACATAACAGTAATGCTATGTAAAATGTAATACATATCTGCCTACAATACTGTACATTACACAGTTATTGGCACAATATCCCACAATGCAAATCATAATTGCACAGTAGGCCCACCTTCGGCATGTTATTCTCAGTAATACACCCATACATATGCCTACTGTTACAATATATCAACATATACTATCCCCTGTTATAGCACGTACTTGGACCAACCCTGCCACTGACAGCCTGCTGGAGAGGAATTGTTGGGTTCAAAGCCCTTATATAGCATCCCTTGTGGTGTATGCGGTGTTTGCCTTGTGACCTACAGCAGTACACACATAAATACTACAAGTGTTACTATGCTCAACAATACATCACTACATGATAACTGTTTCCACTATATACATTGCATACACTTTAATTATTACAGAACAGGTACTACATACACAGACATACTGAGTGTTCTACATACCTTATTAGTAACCCGAGATGTCGTTGACTGTTATTTCAATCCTTTTCAGTTTGTGTTTCAATCTTCTTTGTAATATTCTGCTGGTATATACAGATGGTTTGAATGTGTGACAAGCCATCCTTTTATAGTTAAATATTGGTAACGTGCTATCATGACCACCAATTGGTGTTCCAAAGTAGTTAATTAGATGCACATCAGCTGTGCAGCTACTCCATTAGCCAATACCATGGTAACAGTGGTGTATAATTGAGTACTCCACGTGGGTGTTGTCCCTTTGCCTTACTTTTGAGGAAGACAGCCTGGATGTGTTGTTTGTGATGTATTTCAACAGCTATATGGAGACAGACAGAGATATATTAGCTTCATGACTCCCATGGACTGTGTGTAATGGCTAGAAGATGTTGTTCTACATGTGAGTACAGCTGTTATATTTCAGAACATTGCTACTTATGCAGGGTTTGTTTGTACCTGATACTTCTGCAGATGTTTCAGTCGGGCAAGGATGTTTGGGCAGCTCAAGGCTGTATGGCTATGCATGAAATGTTAGGTGGTTTACAGTGTGCTCACCAGACATCTTTGGTTTGGTGTACATGTGTATCATACTGTGCTGTTAATCAGTAATTGGTAACACTTCCTAGTGTACACACAACCCTCTGAAATGGGATTAGTGCAAACAAACCCTGTAACATCAGCAGCTGTTCCATTGTATAACAGCAACTATTTCACATAGGGCCATGTTAGTGTGTCTCTGACAAGGTATGTTAAGGCTTCTGCAGATGTCGTACAGTGAGTGAATGATTTGTGATGCTATTACAGTTTCTATTGTAACTGGTTTGGGTGTGGGGGAGATGTTGGTGGGTAGGAACTGCTTTTATACATAATCGATATGTGTGTGAGGGTTCCTTCCCTATTTGAACACCTATCTTTTAGTGGACTAATACTATGGTAATTGCAGGCTGATTCATTAAGGCATTGTTAATTGGTTCCTGTATAACATGCAGGTGATGTTAGTCCTTGAATCCTTTCGGCAATACATCGGAATGTAATAAAGTGTTGCTACATGAAAGCCAACTTCATGTCTGTGTATTTCTGTCATAGGTATTTGCAGTCATTGGAGTTGTGTTGGTGACTGACCCTCTTTGGCTAGGGTTGCCACCTTTTCAAATGGCCATAGTGGGACATTTTCGGGACACACATCAGATTTTACAGGCCGACACAAACCCACGGTCAGTACAAAGGATAGAACATTCCTTTTTTGCCTAAATATAAGCTTATTCTTGTAGCAGTTTAGTTGCTTATCCTTTTCTTGTAACATGTAGGCATTTTAGATACAGAAATAACTATTTTATGCAACTATTACATTACATATGGGACATAATTATGTCCTACAATCTCAGGACATTTGCCATTTATAATATTTTTGGTGAGGACACAAACACCCAAAGAGAGACTGTCCCTTGCAAAGTGGGACAGGTGGTAACCCTATCTTTGGCTCATGTCCATAGCACATATTTGTAATAGTGTATAGGCATATACTCTCCATATCCTTTGTTCATAAAGTTTGGTCGTGGCGGAATGTATGATTACTATGGTCCATGTTATACTCATATATGAACACTTTAACCGCTGTATACGGGATACCTATGGAATCCCGAACGCATACAATTCCGACGCCCACAGTACCAGGCCCAGACTCCCATACCCCACATTATGGACCGCGACAGTCAAACTCGCGAAAGTAACACAAACATGGAACACACACATGCACACACAGACACACTGCTACCCACCACATCCAAACAAACCATCCTACACTACTAATGAGCAGGTGAGCAAGCCTCCCTACACCCCCATATGGGTGGCTGCACCCCCCACACCCCCCTACTTTAATATTCTACCTCCGAGATCACACAAACAGACGTACAAAGCAAACCCACACCCACACATTACAGTCCCCCAGGAACACACACCAAACTCAGAACACACACTTACACACACTACAGCCCTCAGAAACACACTTACACACAGTAACCCACCTGAATCGCAACACCAGAAGCACTAACTAAATGTCCCCTAACATTGGGATTTTAAACCTCGTGCTTCTGGTGTTTTGGTACTGTGGTCTTTCAGTCTTTAAGCCTCGTGATTACGTGCATCGGTATGTCAAGCATTCGGTATTTGGAAGGTATCCCATTTATATGTACCTCCATGGTTGTGTAGATGTTGTTAACCTATCTATATATCTACATATATATGTATATCCCCATATATCAACATATCTCTCTCTCTCTCTCTCTCCCTATATATAAATATATATATATATATATATATATATATATATATATATATATATATATATATATATATATATATATATATATATATATATATATATATATATATATATATAGCATACACCTTTCATTGAGTACATGGTGGTTCGTCCTATTTCTACACATTCCTCCCTTTTGTGTTTTAACCTGTCAGAGTACACAACTGCTGTTGGTACATCTCAGGTAGCTTAGTGGTAGGTTATTATGAAGATTGAGTACATGGTTGCATGTTCTAATCCTGGCAGTGGTCATTTTACCTCTCAGAGCAGGCACTGGTAGTGCAAGGGTGATTAATGCACATTTCAGCAGTTGTGTGTTCCAAATGTTTATTATTCTGTGGAATACTACCTATATATGCAAGCTGTGGTTAAGGCATACTATGTAACATGTAAATCATCTCTGACTTTATTGGGATTTGAACCAGGACTGCACAGATATTATGCAAATGCTGTAGCCATAACACTATTGACATTAAAGTTCCTTCTGCCTATTTCCTATGTCCATGAATCCTATGTGTAAGCTTGACTACACAACAGGCGGAGCCACCCACACCCAGTGAGCTTCTCGAAATACTGACAAAACACATGAATTGAGAGACTATACATTAACATCCTAAATACATTTGACATAGCCACTCACTGACACAGTTCAGGGGAAACCTTGATATGTGACTGGGCAACAGTATATACACCCCTGAGATCATGTGTCCCAGAAACATACAGCCAGGGTGTGGGGGAGCCACTCCAGTTTTATAGCTGCAAGACCTGTTGGGGCAATTGAATGCTGTTGGGTTGTCATGTTAACATGCCCTTTTGTGATCACTATGTGCCCATATCACCCTACAGCACCCCAGTCTTCAACAGCTTCCAGCAACTCTGCCTGGAATCACTTCACTGGCTATGCTTGACAGAGGCTTAGTTACTTCATCAATGGTGCAGGTAAAGCCACCACACTGTAGCTATGCTTCTAAATGCCCCTGGGCAGATAGCCTACTACCTATCTGTGAACTTTTACAGTGCAGGCCATCTCCAACATCATATGTGATTATACAGAGTTTTCTGATCACAATATACAGTGTAAAATCACCATGTAGTCAGACAACAGTTAAGTACAGCAATAGCATACAGATTGCTGATACATAATCACTCCAAAAGCCTATCTTGAAAGCTAGTGGGCATGTATAGGTTCCAGGCTTTGTATTGCTTACCAGTAGGCTACCTACATGAAATATGGGACACAAGCACAGATGGGATACATGCCTGCAACAATGCCATACCAACTTGCATGTGTCAGCCTAAGGCTTTGGAATGCTGGGCAAGGCTATTGGCACCCCCATCGTGACGTTTTTAGGCAGGTCTCAGAGGTGAATCTCACCCCCATGAACTGCACAATAGCGGAACCAATGAGGGTTAGGCTACTCAACACCAGGGGTAGTCCTCACAACATGCACGCACTCACAGCACCCCTCAGTATGGACAACATTTACATCTGTTCTGTGACTGGGACCTGTATAAGGCTCCTGTGAGCACACCGGCACTACCAGACTACAACCCATAACACACATTTCTAAGCCACTGAACATGGACTGGCACAGACATGGAGGGGCTGTATCCATATTCATCAAGGATACCTACATCTCCAAGTTAGTGGGGCAGCATGATACCTCTGTGATCATCCATGTACAGCTAACATCAGCCACAACTGCAATGCAAACCTTGAGCTACAGATAACCCTCTATGACCCAGAAGCACCACTACAACTATCTGGAGACAGTGGTAAACATGACAGTCCTACCGGACACCCTGTTATTGGTTATTGTCGGCTACCCTATACTTAACTGGATAACCTACTCGAGTATTCACTTCCAGGCCCAGCACTTCCTGGGATTTATCACCTCATATGGCCTGTATCAGTTGATAGACAGACTAATGAGAGGTGAAAACATACTAGAAGTGGTAATCACTGACATGTGCAACAGGTGCACTACAGCAGAGGTAAACCGGTGACTGTTTAGATCTGACCATGAACTATTCACTGATGATTTCCACTCCCAACCATCTCCCCCACCCAAGGAACACACAGTGAATACTTTTCCTACAGCTAAATTCACAGTACTAATTACAGAGGTGGGAGGGTTCACAGCCCCGACACTCAGGGATGACACTGCTCAAGATACAGACAGAATTACGAATGCACTCTATAAGCACCTACAAAGATGTATGGGTTGTGCCATCAATGGTAAACCAGGACTCGCTACTCCTACACAAGGACACAAGTCTGCTAAACCCCTGCATTATACAGGCTATACAACAGAAGTAGGACAGTAGTCCAGAACAACAGCAAATCCCAAGACATGCAGACGTCCGTGACCAGTATTAGCAAGATACTTATGTTACTCATGTAATCATCCAAGGCTGACATCCACAGGCAAATAGGCATGGATTCGGAATATGACCACAAAGGCTTCTTTGACTATGTCAAGGATGTAAGCAGTAACACACAGATTTGCACTGTGCTGGTGCAATATTGCACTGAATATACTAACCCTACTGATATCACCAACACACTTGATGATACATTTGGAGCAAGCTTCACCCCCTACTGGGCCCACAACAATACCCATAATGTACAGTATCCCAGACGTCTGAGACATACACGTGGTAATGGCCCTTTCAAATGGCATGACAGAGTGTCAGTGGAGGCAGATGGTGTCCTAGACTGCATCCTGCAGACACTACAAGACAGAGTGACCCCCTTCTTAATATAGCAATTCAACATCAGCCTCTACACAGGCTACATGACCATTCACTGGCGCATGGCAACAGCTATTCCACTCCACCAAGGTGGTGACACAACTGACCATGGTAACCTCCACCCCATAAGCCTGAGTAGCCTGATCTGCATGGCTATGGAGCGCATCCTCATGGCATTCATTAACATAGACAATGGTAACCTCCAGACACTTGACCCAACCCAGGTCAGCTTGACTGAGTGCAGATCATGCCTGCTGAAACAGTTTGACATCTTACAGTCACCTAGACTTTAGGTGTGGGTTGTGGTAGTTCACACATACTACCTGGACCTCGCCAAGGGTTTTGACACCATTCCCCACTCAGGTATTATTTCTACACTCACCAGCCAGTACATACACCCATACATCACAGGTTGGTTTGCCAACAGGCTTACACACACACAACCCACATGGTAAGCCTAGCAGCCTCCAGGTCCAACTCTTGACCAGTCACAACTGGTGTCCCACAGGACTCAGTCCTGGGACCCCTACTGTTTGCCATATACTTCTCAGAGGTACGGGCTAACACAGGTGAACTACAGCAGGCCGTGTTTGGTGATTGCTGCAGACTGGGAGCCATAACTGACAGTCCAGCTGTCACAGACATCCTTCAAGGGGCCTCACAAAGACCAACACAGGGTGTCAAAGTGATGGCCTCCAGCTAAAGGCCACATACTGCATGGTCATTCCATTTTGGGAAACTACACACACACATATTAACACATGAGTGGCACACACTATAATTCAGATGATGTAATGGGTATGTGGGGACTACATTACATAGTGATCTCTCCTTTGACAGTCATATCTGTGAAGCAGTTAGGACATCCGTTTATGTAGGCCATCTGATTACTTAAGGGTTCGCATCTAAACAGACTTAGGTTATTGTGCCCCTTTACTCATCAGTCATCAATCCCATCATCGAGTATGATAACCCATATTGGATGTACCTCAGAAGACACATCCGACAGCTGGAAGGGCCACGAACGTACCTCGCAAAGAGGGATAATGCCTTCAGACATGTGTCCTATGCTGCCAGACTGCATAAACTCTTGCATTACTCAGTGGCATCTCGTTTACTCAGAGATGATATTTGCTGGCCAACAAAGCCGTGTCCAAGTCAGGCTTAATGGATATGCTCCACCTATGGGAATTCATGTAACAGTGAGCCACACAATGTAATGAGCTACACCTTGCCACAACCATAACTGGAAGATGCTGGAGTGACAGATTCCTGTCACGGGTACTCCCCATGATTTGGAACTACATCCCTGATTACATTATATGGAGCCCCTCACTAACACTCCAGGTAATCCTTGCAGAGTGGATGGGGAATAGTGGATACACCCCAGGGATCATGCAATTGGCTCTACTCTACAGAGGGACAGTTAGTTAATCAATGGGGTTGTGATAGCAGACACATTTTGGCTATGCTTATGAATGGCCTTGGGCAGTTAGGCATGTACCTACCTATGTACTTATGAACCTATACATACAGTATCGACACATGCTGATAGCTTAATTTACTGTTCAGGTATTGACTTACCTTGTGCCAATGGCAGTTGTGTGTACAATAGTTGAGGGCTGCCTATGTAGGATGCACACAATAGACCACCTATACATGACAATTTACAGGTGGTCATGTGTGTGTGCCATCCATGTTTGCTGTGTGTGCAGGTGGAGAAGGGTGTCAGTCCATAGGTGCCTACACTGTCAGTGTGTGTGCTATACATTCCCTCTTTGCCAAGGCATGGGCATACTGGGCATGCCTCCATCTGCCTACTGGGGCTTGCACAGGGTGTTCATGGTCTGAATCCCTCTGTGCCTTTGGGGCCCTTGGCATTGGTGGTGGGCTGTGAGGGCCTTCACCATTCTGTCCCTGCTGCAGCTGTTTCCGCAGGATCATATTGTGTAGCATGGCACATACTATGAAGATGTGGGCACACATGCCTGGAAAGTACTGCAAGGCTCCACCAGATATGTCCAAGCAAATGAACCGTGATTTCAGCATCCCAAACACATGCTCTGTGATGATTCTGGTTTCTGCATGTGCCTCATTATGGCATTCTTGCATGGGTGTGTGTGCATTTCTGATGGGAGTCATCATCCATGGTTCCAGTGCATAGCCAGCATCCCCCACCAGGTGGCCATATGGGATGCCCCCCCTGGCAAATACCTGATACAGCTGTGAGGCATGCCAGATGTGGGAGTTGTGATAGCTTCCAGGGCTGCCAGCACACACATCCATGATAATGCCATGGGCATTGCACACGACCTGGCAGTTGACGGAGGGGTATCCCTTGCGGTTTATGTAGTGCCTACCCTGCTCACCGGGTGGTGTCTTGATGTGTATGTGCATGCAGTCTATTGCACCCAATACCTCCGGGTAGTCTGCCACATGGTGGAAGAGACGCATATTGCTGGCCAACTCCTCCTGCATTTGGGGAAAGTATATGTGCTCATTGGCATGTGGTAACATGGCATCCAGGAACTGGTGGAGTACCCTGGATGCTGATGCCTGTGAAATCCCCATGATATCTCCAGTTGGCCTTTGAAAGCTACCTGTGGCTAGTATTCTCAAGCTTACACATACCTTCGTGTCCACTGGGATGGGTTCACCTCTGCTATTTCTGGCTGTGAGGCATGGCCGGCACAGCTCAACAAGTTGTTGTATAGTGTCCCTGTCCACCCTGTAACGCTCTACTATCTCCAGATCATGTAGCCCCTGGCAGGTTACCCTGGGTCTGAACACTCTTCTCCTCCTCCGGTACCTGAGATGGTTGTCAGCATCATCCTCCACACTGCCATCAGTCTCCATGCTGGTGAATCAAAGCTATGGCAGCCCCTAACATGTACATATTAAAAGTTTCCCATCTGTATACACCAATGGTGCAGAGTGTCTAGGAATACACAAGTGTGTGTGTGTGAGGTGCTTTCACACTTTATACTATTGTGCAATGGATGCTGCTGGTGTAATTGGGTGTGCATGTGCAATTCCAGCTGCAGGATATCTTAATTATGGGTTTTACAGCAGGTACTGCTATTGTGGGGCCTTTGGTGTTGACTTACACTTGGCTGCCATGATTCATCTATCGCCCTTTACTTCACTTTTCAACCCGATTCCCCTCCCATTGTCAGGCATGCATCCAGCTGCCTGCTTTCTTATTTTGTACTTTCCCAACCCAGGATTGTGTAGTGAAAATGTGTTATGTAGCTGATCTACTGCAAGTTTGCTTTGTTTTGCTGTGACAGTTCTCTTTTCTTTGCAGTATGGCACCTCCCCTTTCCTGTTCTGAAGGTAGCTGCTAGCAGCCTTGTTAGCTATTGTCAATGGCCCACTGTGGGTTCCTAGGTGTTAATTACTCATTTGTACTCAAATTACCATGCTGCAGCATTTCCTTATTGTCTTCCTGTATCCTTCCTGTTTCAGCTGTAGTGCACACTGCACACAGCTGTTTACTGGGTTTCGAGCGCATTTTCATCCACGTTCACATGCACTTTCTGTTACCTTGTGTGCTCTCAGCTAAGCAAAGCTATGGCTCCTTCCACACCCCTATTCTGCGGCTTTGCTTAGCAACAGGCAACCCGGATTAGCAATGCTCCAATGTGCTTACAGCTAAGGTGACAGACCCCTCTCTTGATGTCATCTTTATCTCCAGGCCACACCTCTGTGTTGTACTGCTACTCTGTAAGGTACATCCTTATGCCGGCGGGGATTTTGCGATTTAGTATTACTTGTCTCATTTGCATGGCATTGACTACTAATTCCTAGTTACTGTGCAGGACACTGTCACAGACCCTTAGCAACCCTTGCACCATGGCTGTGGTGTAGCATGTGTGCCATTGACTATTATGGGGAATTCATGAAATGTGTTACATTTCAGTTTTATTACATATAAATATATTTTCATTGTGATCCCATTTGCACACCGATGCATTGCGATTTTACTTTGTGTTAATGTGGCCATGACATTAAATGTTATTTTTTATGTGTTGTGCATGTTTTTTTATGCCAATGGCTATATATTTAGCCATTGGCATATATTAACATTATAATACGTAAGTTTGGTCCGCTGTCATGGCTCCGATTTTATGTTTGAAAAAATGTAAACCGTTTTTTTATTTACATTTCTGCATGCTTACGCTACGCCTGCACCACTTCATGAATAGCTATATACCTTCATTTGCATGCTACACTGTTGCGCGTGGGGTAATTAGCATACATGCACCGGGAGCTACGCAGCTGTGTCATATGCTGGTAGTGCACATGGAAACTGCTTGTACCTGAATTGCTGGGCAGCCATATTTGGCATTAGATCACTGACGCTACACCTGCACCTGGAGCAAGCTTCATGAATCCCGGGGAGTGTGTTGAGTACTTCATGAAGTCATGCACACTCCTGAGCACCTGTGGAGAAGACCAGATAGAAGGTATTGTGAGATAATCAGGCTCATACCTTCCAGGTGTACCTTATTAGGGCAACTGTTACACAAATTAGTTTTTAAAGAGTCATGTTCCTAAAACTCACACATTGAAAGAGTCTGTCACATATTGCAGTACTACAAATAAGTTATAAATGATAGCTAAAGCAAATAGTGTTTAATGCTATCAAAAAAGCAAAATAATTTTGTAGAAAAGTATATTATTGCATTTGAAGTAGTCTGTGAGAATCTGACTTGCAGGTGTAAGGTATCAGTAGACTGGTCAAGATATTGACTATTTGTTTAATATTTATGTGAAGTGGGTGTTCCGCAGTCTAAAGACCAGAGTTGACATCAGTGGCCATACTGGTTCTAACCATAGGAAGCTGTAGTCTGTATTGAGCATATATTCTTGGTAAAAAGCACAGGGATTGAGGTTTGCCATATCTCACATCTTAAAGTGGCATTGGAAACATAATACTACATGGATGCAATAAGCCAATCTACCTTTATTCAATTATTTTCTTCCTTTCCCTTTTCATCTCTGTCCATCCTCCCATTTCCAATTTTTAATCTGGTCAAAAATGTATAAACACAAAACACACATGGACACAAATAGTTCATAAGCCATATATTTTTTTGCTTTTTTTTTTTTTTTTTTAATTACCCATTGTGTGACATTTGGCATCTAGCAGCATTGCTGGTCATCTGTGAACAGAAGGTAGTGGCAGTGCTCATCCTGAAGCAAAAATGAAGAAAATTCCTATATGATTTTGCCATCAGTTGTGCACCAAAGCATAACATCATTGTACATCAGTGAACACCTTGCCTGTCCCCACTCGTTGATCAAATGCTGTTAACAGTATGCAAAAAGCATTTATGTATCCTCGGGTCATTGCATTTTTCAAGGAAACTATACTTCACCATGATTCTATTTAGAAACAGTAAATGAGCCCTTTTGAAGGCTTGTCTGATTTATGGTCAAAATAACTGCATGCAATACAGTTCAACAGAGAAGAATCATCTTTATTATAAAAAATGTATATATGTGGGAGACTAAGCAATCAAGGTCTTGTATCCATGAACACAAAAAAACTCATTTTTTCATAATGTAAAGGCTTCTAGGCAAAACATTTTGTATCTATTAAACTATAGCCATCGACTAATTAAAACTAAACACCTTTATTTTATTTTGCTTTCTAAGAAACTGTAAGCCCCTTATCTGTGCCTTTCTTTATAAGGCACAAGTTTCAGTCTTCCATGTTGGACGTTTCTACATTGGCAATATTTGCATTAGCAGTGAAAGTAAGCTACAAACATGCCCAGGCTGTCAGAATCCATCTTGAAACAAGATGGATTCCAGAAAAGAGAAAATATTCTGCACACACTAAAGATTTTTTCTTGTCTTACACTTCTTCCTTCACAATCCCCTTTTTGATGCTGTGAAGAATCCCTCAACTCAGTTATTTTCTAAAGGCTGGATAATAACATTAGGTTTTCAAATGAGTAGATACTTTTTCACATGAATTCATGCTGTTTCCTTCTGTCTGTGACATGCACAATGCTTATACAGATGCTTAATAAAAGTGGTTTTGTGATCAATAAGCACATGCCTATGCTTAGATGGAATAAAAAAGCAGTTTGAATACCTTTTTCCCTTTACAATTCTTTCCCAAAGAGATTATCATACATTCTCCAACAATGTTTAAGCACACTTTCTTCATTTACTCTCTTTCATTGCAATTGTTTTTATTGGTGGTCATTGGTAAGGTTTCAACTTATTCTTAAGATTCACATTTCACAATTTGATACTTTTTCTAGATTCAAGAAGGTTTGTGATCAACGTTTTACACATATATAAAATGATACTTAAAAGGATGATACAAGTAATAAAAAATTCAAAATATTTCCTTTCCACAAAACAGGTTAGACAACAATGGCCTTTGAGAGAAATCAGGCTGTTTTGAATGAAACAGCTTCACAACATTTTGTCTAATTTCTAGGTGACTGTGAATGGCATGTTTGTTATCAGGAATAATTGAGCAGCACTCCATTTTGATGAGAGCACATGTACCTCCTTAGAAGCAAAGGTGGAATCAATTACCATTCTCTTCTGTAGTACCACACTGCACATGGCAGTCATTTCTATTGTAATTTGATGAATTGATTCCAAAGTGGAATTGCTTAATATTTTTAATAGATTAGACAGTTTTTATAACTCCCAAATTGACTTTTTTAGGCAAGGCTCAAAAGTCAAACCCACCCCCATAAACAGCACAAGGAACAAGAAACTAAGGGTAATGCTGCTTAACGCCAGAAGTCTTAACCTCAAGATGCATGCATTCGAAGCTCTCCTCAGTATGAAGTACATCGATATCTGTGCAGTGACAGAAACCTGGTTCAAGGCTCCAGAGAGCACCCCAGCACTACCAGGCTATACCTCATATCATGCTTTTCGGCCCCAAAACCTGGACCGAACCACAAAAGGAGGGGGGGAGTTTCCCTATTTATCAAGGATATCCACACCTCCAGGTTAGTGGCATTGCACGAAGTATCGGAGACCATCCATGTGCAACTAACAGTGGGCAAGACTGCTTTTCAGTTTATAGCATCCTACAGACCACCCTCTCAAAGTCAGGAATCCCACTCAGCTTTCCTGAAAACATTGGAGAACATGAAGATCTCTCCGAACACCATTATATTGGGCGACTTCAACTACCCAAACATTGACTGGGAGCACTACTCAAGCCCCAGCACCTTAGCCCAAAGGTTCCTGGAAATTATAAACTCAAATGCTATGGAACAACTAGTCACCACTCCCACAAGAGGGGACAACATACTAGACCTGATCATTACCAACATGGGGACTCTATGCTCCACACCAGAAGTATATCCCTCATTGGTAAGATCAGACCATAAATTAATTTCACTGGATGTCCACATCCCGACCCCACCCCCAGCCCAGAAAACCACAGTGAAAAACTTCTCAAAAGTGAACTTCTCACTTCTCAAAACCGAAGTGGAATCCTTCAAGGCCCCAGGGCCAGTGGAAACTATGGCCCAAACTGCAGAATCCTATATAAACACATTCTATGGACATCTCCAGGAATGCATGGATCATGCTATCCCAAACAAAACCAAGACCCAATCATCCAAAGGCAGGCATCCAGTCTGGTGGACCTCTGCCATAAATAAACTGTACAACAGAAGGAGGAAGCTACTACATGACAGAGCAAAATCCCTAATAGGGAAGGCATCTCTGATCAGTACTAGCAAAAAATTACGATCCCTCATAAAATCCTCCAAGGCCAGCTTCGAGAGAAAAATTACACAGGACACCAAAGACAATCATAAGGCTTTTTTCAGTTATGTTAGGAACCTGGGATGCAACTCCCAGACTTGTTCTGAGTTGATTCTAAATGACAAAGAATACACTGAACCCACATACATCGCCAATATCCTGGCAGACAGGTTCAGTGCAAACTTCTCCCAAAAGAGCAAGTATCTATCCCGGCAGAGGGCTGCCTCCCAAACATCTCTGATGCTCAGGTGAAGGCTGCCCTCTTCAAAGCAAAAAACACTGCTTCCATGGGACCAGATGGTGTCCCAGGTTGCGTCCTACATGAACTCCAAGAGGAACTAATCCCTCAAATAAAACAGCTATACAATCTCAGCCTCACTACAGAATATATGCCCACAGAATGGTGTACAGCAACAGTGGTCCCACTCCACAAAGGTGGAGCCTCTACGGACCCTGGAAACTATCACCCCATAAGCCTGACTAGCTTAGTCTGCAAGGCTATGGAGAGGATCATCATGGAGCTCATAAACAAAGACATTGGGGACCTACAGACACTAGATCCTACCCAGTTCGGCTTTGTCAAGGGCAGATCCTGCCTTTTGAACCTGGATGACTTCTTCAAAACAGTCACCAAAGCCAAAGATGAAGGGAAGGTAGTCCAC
The DNA here is from genome assembly GCF_019279795.1 of Protopterus annectens. Classification (NCBI taxonomy): domain Eukaryota; kingdom Metazoa; phylum Chordata; order Ceratodontiformes; family Protopteridae; genus Protopterus; species Protopterus annectens. Next base: position 356,339,749 of record NC_056726.1, read on the forward strand.
ACAGCCTATCTGGACCTTGCAAAGGCATTTGACACAATACCCCACTCGGGCATCATAGATAAGCTATCCAGCTTAAATATAAACCCCTATGTCACAAGATGGGTCGCAAACTGGCTCAAAGACAGAACCCACAGAGTGAGAGTTGCTGGAGCCATGTCAGACTTGAAACTGGTCACAAGTGGCGTCCCACAAGGTTCTGCCTGGGACCACTCTTGTTCGGTATATACTTTTCCAAGGTACAGGCAAACGTGGGAGGACTATGGCACACCAAGTCCGCAGACGACTGCAATCTGGGCGCCATACTCGACTCTCCAGCTGACACAAACATCCTTCAAAAAGGTCTCACAGAGACAGATAACTGGTGCCAGTGCCATGGTTTAAAGCTAAATGCCAAAAAATGTATAGTCATACCCTTTGACAAAAACAATGTGCCCACAAATTACCACATAGGCAGAAACCCATTAAGTACAGAGAAAGTTATTAGGGACCTGGGGACCCAAGTTGATAGCAATCTCTCCTTTGAAAACCATATTGCCAAAGTGGTTAGAAAGACCTTCTACATAGCCCATCTCATCACGAAGGGTTTCACATCTAGATCAAGAGAGGTAATCGTGCCCCTTTATTCATCCCTCATCAGGCTCATCATAGAATACAATGCCCCTTTTGGGATGTACCTTACCCGACACCTGCAGCAATTAGAAAGACCCCAAAAGTATCTCACCAAGAGGATCAAGGGTCTCAAACAGATGCCATATGCTGCTCGGTTAAAAAAACTCCAGCTCTACTCAGTTGCATAACGCCTACTTCGAGGCGCTCTATGCCTGACATACAAAGCTACGTCAAATGCAGAATTAATGGACATGCTCCACCTCAGTAAATCTAAATCCCTTAGAGCCACACGCTCGAGGGACTTGAACCTCAGCACAGAAATAAATAGAACTTGCTGGAGGGACAGGTTCATAACCCAGAGGCTCCCTTCGCTCTGAAATAGAATTCCAGTTCATGTGAGGCAGAGCACCTCACTGAATTTCTTCAAGAAGAATCTCGATAGGTGGATGGGGGATCGTAGGTTTGTCCCAGGGATTACTCCCGTGTCACTATCAGACAGAGGCACAGTAAACTAAACCTTAAAAAGGGCACAGTATACTCAAATCAAGGGGTGGCGTAAGCCATACAGAATCGGGCTAGGCTTATAATTACCCCAGGGCAGATAGCCTAGTATGAACCTATGAACCTATAAGCAGGTATAATTCCTGCTCTTGAAATAACACCATCACCCAGATCCATGTGTACTGTTGTTGTTGTTGCCTTTCGGCTTTTCCCAGTTAGGGGTCACCACAGCGGAACTCCAGTCCGCTAATGATTGGCAGTAGATTTTCACGGTGCCGAGTTGCCAGCTTTACGCCCAACCTTCAATGAAGGTGCACCCATTCACGCATGTCTTTTGGAACACCACTCGACCCGCGGGGAGGACATGCAGACTCCACACAGAAGGCACTCCCCGCACAGTAGCTGAGAATTGAATGGGAGAACCTCTTGCTGTGAGGCAACAACGCTACCGCTGCACCACCGTGGAATGTGTACTAATCTTTTAAATGCAGTCTGTTCCACAGCATGATGATATACCTAAGAAGCATCTATTTTTCCAATTGGATTTTTAATTCCTTTGTCTCCCTCTTGTGATGAGCATTATGAATTCTTCTAGTAGGTAAAGTCTCTGTGTGACATATAGTTGGAATGATAGATCTATATAGCAACAACCCGACCAGTTAGTTGGCAACCAGAGATATGCTTGATATCAACAGACATAAGAAAATTCAAGTAATACTACCACACCTCGTCCTCCAAATCCATAATATATATTTTAGGGTAAAATTACAGTTGCTCCATCCAATATGAAATGTCCCATTTTAACTTAACAGGTATGTTTCTTCACAGTCATTGATAATTGTAGCAGAACCAGTCTACCTTTTCAATTTTTAGCTAAAAAGATTGTCAAAAATGCTGCTCCAATTTCTCCCTCAGTTGCTGATATTGGAAACAAATGAATATGCACCACTGAATGCATTTGGTATATGTATACACACCCAACAGTTACCGATATTCATTATCTTAATGTAAGTATGCAGTGCAGCAGATAAAGTATTAAACTTTGGATGCCAGTCTGGTGTTCTCTGCTCAATTTTGACAAAATGTCTATCTCTGGTTTTAATCAAATGCTTATCTCTGATAAAAAAAAAATGTTCAGTACTTTCAGTTCTGATGATCCCAGTGAAAGTAGAAAATGCAATAAAATGATGATGAATGCCAAAATAGTAATCCCAATAATAAATCCATACAAATATCAAGCAAGCTGGGGCTGGAGAGAAATGTCAAAGATTTATAAACAAGGATGCCTTAAATCCCATGCATGTCAAGCAGAGCTCCCATACATGTCAAGCAGAGCACCTCACTGGCCCTCTTCAAGAAAAAATCTTGATGAGTGGATGGGAAATAGAAAGTTCACCCTGGGGATCACTGCAGTAGCTCTACTTGATAGAGGGACTGGGAACTAACACCAGGTGGTGCGACGCCAGGGCATTTCTATGGGCTAGGCTTGTAAAGGCTCCAGGGCTATTAACCTAGTACACACCTATGAACCTATGAAAACTTTCTTTTTGTAGTCCATATAGCACTGATTACTGAACAAAGTCCATCCTGAATCCTGAACTGATTTCCCACTGCACACAATAAAAAGGTCCCCACAGCTTTTTCAAAGACTGTTTAGGGCACACTATACTCTAAACATGTAGTACAACTATTTAAAAAGTGTTGAATGACTTAGGAATACAATGGACATAACAATCAATCACAATTTGTCTTATTAATGCATTTTCTCCAAATGAGAGGGCAAATGACAAGCACAAACTAATTGTGTTAGTAAAGAATGTAGAGTTACTAGACTGTAATCCAGGTGGTGCCACAGTGTATCCAGAGAGTGGCTACAGCTGTCACAGATCCATGTTACTTTTTGGAGTCATCATATTCATTTTGAAAAGACAACTATTCCTGTAAAGAAACAGGTGCAATATTTTCCTGCATCTGATGCAAAAATCAAGCCTGAACAGGATAAGACAGTGCAGCTTGTCTGGCCCCCATGACTGCAAAATAATTGATTTTTTAATATATAAGAATTATCATTCTTATATGTGGCAGACTTGACAAAAATATTTCCTTGGATAACAAAAGTGCATTCAACAATTCATTAAGAAAAACAGAGTTTTTACTAAGAGTTCCTGCAGATGTCATGTATCCTATTCTCTCCAAAGTGTTCCAAAATCATGAACCACACCATAAGCATAACATAAGTCTGTGAAAACTTTTAACTGTTTTTTTGCCCTTTGTTAATTTGCATGCTTCAGCAGTGGCTATAAGTTCAGCTACTTGAGCAGACACATTTCAATTTAATTGTCCAGTACAGTACTTGATACTCTGTACGCACTGAAAATATTGCTGGTAACATATCATCTTCCCTTTGAGCACAAGATCGTTTGACAAATGGAAATAACTCAGAATATGGTAACAGGGCATCTTTTAAATCTGATCTAGGAAGAAGCACATGGTTAACTGCAAAAACACAATCATGTGGTTCTCGTTCATCTGCTGTAGGTATTAAAGAAGCAGGGTTAAGATGTGGACATCTAATGACCTGCAAAAAAGGTGTTATCCAGTAAAGACAATTCATATTTATACAGTCGTGTAGCAGATACATATTGTTTTGTTTCGTAGTAACACTGCTTCTACCAAAATGTCTCATGTCTGACATTTAAGGCAGCCACCATTTCTATTATGTACAATGTTCCAACCACCGACCTAAGTGGAGGATGGCTGCTCCTACAGAATTAAGATTTGTACTGAAATAAGCAGCAGGTCTAAAACCTGTATTTCTATGTTGTGTCAATAATTCGAATGCTACTTTATCCCTTTCATAACAGAAGATAAAAAAATCTCTTTGAATAAGCTGGACAAAAGCTTGTTCATGATGTCTCTGCCATGGCAAAGACTCAGAGGTACATTTCTTTGGTAATTCTAACAATGGTTTTACTACTTCCATTTAACTAGAAATCTGTGTTTGGAAGTTACTTGCCACTCCCATAAAAGCCCACAACTGTTTTAATGTTGGTAAGGCCTAGTGCATCTTGAATTGCAATCATGGGTATGGTGCAGCTTGACTTGCTGTAATGCATGAAGGTAAAATTTGTCAGAGGTCTTCTGAAATGAGATGTTGTAAGTATTGAACTTTTGGTTTCCATAACTGTAATTTTGCCTTATTAACTTTAAATCCCAGTACTGCTAATTTGATTAAAAGAAAAGTGGTGTCTTGTCAACAGCTAGGGTAACAATCAGATGCTAAAAATAAAATCATTTATATACTGTATTAAGATGGGCCCACAAGGAAGCTGAATTTTGTCTAATTGTTTCTTTATTTCTCTAGAGAAACAAGTAGGTGATTCTACATATCCTTGAGTTAAGCTTGCCCATGTATATTGTTGTCCCTGGTATGTAAAGGTCAGAGTCAGTGGTGCAATAGGTCATACACTCATCTTTAGTGCAGAAGGCTGTTGGTTCTATTCCCACATTAGCAACTGGTGACATTACAGTGCACTATAAGGGGGTACTGCACTCCTGAGTGTGTCATCCTTTGCATGAGATGTTAAATAGAGCTCCCATCTGCTTGAGCTGGTGGTAGCTCAGGTGGATATAAAAGATCCCATGACACCTATTAGAAATATAGGGGAAGTTTCCTGATGCCTGGGCAAAATTTTCTACAGTAGTATATACACCACTTCAGGTCCCCCTGGAAAGAAGTTACAAAGGATAAATAAATAAAAGTACTGAGTGTCTGGGTGAATAGGAATGTAAAAGATAGAAGAAGAAATATGTATCACTGAAATGGTGGTAGCTGTCAGTGGGACAGAACTTAGTATTGCAGCCCACTTAGATACTACAGGAAAAGTCAGCACTACTACTGCATTAACTGCTCTTAAGTCTTTTACAAACCTATAGGGGTTTTTGAATAACTCTTTAGTTGTCAGTATAGGCATAGTACATGGTTGGGACTATTATTCCTTCCTGGAGTAATGCAGAAATAACAGTTTCAGTTCTTTTCCCTGCCTCAGTTGATAGGGGAAAAAACTACCATTGGTAGATGCTCATAAGGTTTTGAAATAACTCTAATTGGTTGTGCAACTTTTATGAGTCTAATTATTCCAGGGGTCCACCAGAGTGATTTGTTTTTCTGGCTAGACTAGGCTTAGTTTCGTCAGTTACTTCCATTTCTTTGCAGTTGTTTAAGTGGTTGTACAGGGCATTCATATATACTTCTGCATAGGCCTCCGTGTTTGCAAGCTTAGAGGGAGCTTTACAATTACCTATGCTGTGACTTAACAGAAGGTAATTTGCCTTGGAAAAATTCTTTAGGGTTTTAAGATTTGATGGGGTTCCATTTATTTCAAAGGAGACTGACTAATAATCTTAACTTAGGTCATTACACTGGAGGGGGGGGGGTGGTACAATGGTCCCTCATGTTTGAGAGTATAATGTCAAGGATATGTGAGTCCCTAGCGGGAGTACAGGAGAGCTGTTACACAGCATTTGCATTGACAAAGTCCTGGAATCTCTGAGTCTACATGTTAGTAGTCATATACATTTCCCAGTTTATGGAAGAGTAGTTAAATCACCCATGCATAGTGTGTTGGGCTGAATGGTAAATGATTCTAGTAACTTCAGGTATGCAGATTGGTTTTCATGGTTCATAGTTGGGGACCTGTAGCTACTGATGATATGGTAGGGGATTTTGCCTATGGTCAGCTGGACATGGAGTAGTTCAAGTGAGTCATTCTGCCCGATCAGTTTTGAGATGTCATTTTTTTTATGTGAATGGAAACGCCTCCTCTTTTCATTTTTTTCCTTTTCAGAGGGTGGTCTGAATGCGCGACAGGTATTGTAGCCTTGCACTGCTGGGGCGTTTTAAGCAGCCTTGAACCAAGTCTCTGTAACTGCACAGACATCAGCATTCTCCAGGACATAGAAAGCTTGCAGTGAGTGCAGTTTCTTGTTAAGACTCCCAGCATTGAGCAGTAGTACATTCAGCTTGGTATTAGAAGAATTTGTTATGTTGGTAGGTTTGTTGGTTTGGCACTGCCTAAAAAGGCACTATGGGGGTAGCTAATGCTTTGGCCAGTATTCAAAAGCTTAGTGCTGACAGGTGCAGATCACCTCTGGCAAAGCAGAGTGGTCTGTCAATCATGTCGTTCTAGGCAGACAAATACTGGATTCCCTTGGAATGGCACCAGTAGCTAAGCCAATTATTGAAGTCAATCATTTCTCTTTGTATTGTGGTATCATTCTTGGTGAGGGTAAAATGCTGCTCAATGCAAGGCCCATACATGGCTGCAACATATATACAGAGAGGTTCATCATGTATCTCTTAATATAGTGCAGGGAGATACATCTCAGGTCATTTACATTCACATGGACTACGGCTGAGTCATACTTGTACTTTTGGTTGAGTGACCTGAGTGCCTGCATGATCTGCTGAATCCTGGCTCCTGACAAGCTACTGACTGTCACCTTTTCTTTATCCAACCTAGTGAGGGGGATGTCCATGTTTCTCACTGTGGAATCACCTATAACCAAGATGTTTGAATGTGTGGTGTTTTACCTTAGGGGCTTTCTTGTGGAGACACTGTGATGTGGATTTTTATGTGTAGTGCTTGGTGTTGACTTGGTTTTGTTTGCATATGGTTTCTGATGGCAGCGTATGGGAGGCCTCTGAGGTTTTGGTATGTTACTTCTGAATACATTCTTATATGTGGGTTTATATGTTGAGACCTTATTTAGTGAGGGAAATGATATGTGTGTTGACAACTTGTTTGTCATTTGATTTAGTATAGATGAAATAATTGCTACATTGCCTGAGGATGCTCATGTTCACTAGGCTGGTCACAGAGACAGCAGGAAAGTGCCTATCCATGGTTTCATTTTTTTTTTTAATTAAGGGTTTAACTAGGGCAAAGAGTGGATAGAGTTTACTGGACTGGGATGATAGCACATGGATTAAAATGGGTGCTATATTCAGTGTGAACTGCAGCTGTCCAACAAGGCGATGCTCTCTGCATGCAACTCAAATGCTCCAAGAGAAGTAGGGGGACTGGGGAAGGATGCAGCGATAGTTATTCTAAGGGAAACTTTAACTTGAAAGCGTTTGCATCTATACAGGGTCCTGCTAACCACTGCTGTGCAGAGAGCAGACTACTACAAACACTGGGATTATATAGAATCAGAAAAACAAGTTTTACAACAACAAGGCCTATAGACCAATCAGGAAAACGCACAATAAACTTTCAGCCTGCAGCCCCCAGTTCAGAATGGTTTGCTACAGCACACTTCTACCACAAGGGTGCAGTCAGAAAACTCTCTTAATGTAAAAATGCTAGTTTTAGAGTTCAAATGCAGGGAAACCACACTATCTAGATACTAGAGTCCTGTAAAACTAGCAGACACAATGTAATTAAGTACTACAACAGCAGTGGAAACAGTTCAGCTTTGAAACACAGATAAAGTGGGAGAAATGTAACAAATAATAAAGATTCTTATGAAGTACAGTAAAACCAATCAGGAGAAGCACACAGTGATACCCATTTCTGTTCTTTTAGCAGCTGATGGCTTTAGATGCAGCAGATTGTCTGTAACTCTTAGATGAAGTAGCCAAAAGAAGAGCAGCTCTGAGGAACTGAGCTAACAGAAATGCCAACTTGTTAACATTCTTTAAGTTCAATTTATGAATTTCTTACTTGTGATATCTGAGCACAATAATTCCCCTTATATTAATACGTAGGTGAGATCTGTCAAATGAAAATTTATATTAAGTTGTGATAGTCAGGCTGAGGAATTCCCTTAATATTAATAGGACAAGGAAGTTTGTAAAATGAAGATTGTAACCTATTGCTGCTTCAGAATTAGACATTAGGCTTAGAATACACATTAGTAAAAATTTAAAATAAAACAGGATGCACAGATTATTGTGAAAAACTGTCTACTGTATGCATATTGGCTTAATGCTCATTTTGGATCAGATACTTTTAATGATTTTGTCAGTTATGCCAACTTTACCTGACATAATTTAGTATAAATAGACAAAACCATCTTCATTCCAACTTAAGAGTTTATTTCCACACTGTAACACCGCTTTCTAAATAAGGATTTATTAGTTAAAACAAGGCCATTTTCTAAATTCAGCATACATAGCATACATTTATATAATCTTCTTTTACTATTTTTAAAATGTGCTACTTCCCTTATACAGAGCACTTTATCTGTACAATTAAGAGTCTCCCAACTCAAATTTAAATAAATAGAATAAATGATAGTTTGAAACGTAGGAATTATATAATTGTTGTAGTAAGTAATGGGATCATAGTAGCATTTCATCCTGTGTCTACTGGAACAGTCTTTCTCCTACTATATTAAAAATTCTCTGATAGCAGACCATGCACAGAATCAAGTAATTATTAGAAAAGTTAGAAAACACAGTTACACTTTCACATATTCACACTTCTTCAGATATATCAAATCTAAAAACAATTCATTCTCTTATATGTGATTCATTAGGTTTAGTATAAGATATCTTTTACTAAACCTAATGAATTACTTGACATATATAACCTATCACTAAACAATTTGTCTTGCTTTCAGAGCCGGAGAAGTACTTTAAAAAAATCCATTTAAGCAAGGCTTTCTGATAGCATTTGGCTTTATAATCCATTTCATTTCCATATTTTCAGTGATATTGAAGATGTCTCCTCTTCTGTTATTAATATGCACTTTTTCCCTACAGCTATAAATTTAAATCAATGTCCATTATTTTCAAAAACTTGTTTTTCTAAAACATTTTATAGATTTCCTTTCTTAATATCATATAAGTGATCAGCAACTCTCTTCTTCAGTTGCCCATTCAATTTCCCTATGTAAAAGCAATGACATTTCTGACAAACTGCAATATTTACCAAGTCAGTAGTAAAACATGATGTGAGAGTGTTCAATCTCGCCTTTGTTCTTACACATGGGTTCGGAGCCGATCCTCGGCTCCGTGCCGGCCGACTGCAAGCTCTGCATCGAGAAGAAGCTCGAGGACATCTAATACCCACAATCCCCCTCTGCCTTTACCTCAGATCTAGTTTGCCGCTGCTGCATTCGCATCGCTGGAGGCTAGCTCGAGGGTTTTTTTCAGATAAGATTTAACTTTCTTGTTGTTAAATTTTCAAGAGAACTTGTTTAAAACACTAGTTATAGTATTTAGTGTATGGTGTGTGTGTAGAGAGTGAAATTCTCGGTACCGTTAACTTAGTTTAAATTCTTAACTGGTATAGAGTTTTTCGGGGCCTACCACCCCTACTTGGATTGACAAACGGACTGACATATCTACCGGATTTGACCTTTTTTCTCTGGAATTGACTGTTACTGGACTTGACTTTTTTCTCTTACCTCAAAATGTCTGAGAAAATAAAATCTGGATTCAAACGTTGCCAGTGTGGCCAAAAGATGTCGGTCACGGACAACCACAGTTCCTGTGTCTACTGCCTTGGCCCTCTCCACTTACAAGAGGACTGTTCTATTTGTCAATCTTTTAGTGGGAGGGTCATGACAGATAGGCGCAGGAAACTGATGGACAGAGGGTTGTTGAAACCCTCTTTCCAGGAGGCTCTGGATGCTTCAGACCAGGCATCCAAATCCTCGAAGGAATCGAAGACGTCGGAGCCCAAGTCATCGGCTCCGAGCTCTTCGGGTAAAGTTAGATCACCGGTTCCACAGACTTCGGGGCCGAGTGTTCAACTGTTGGCAGTTTCCGAGCCTCGAGTCTTGGAACCGGTGACGGAGCTCCCTCCACCGACTCTGTTGAGGTCGGCTCCGTCTTCGATCCCTTCGACTCGTTCTTCCAGGCCCCTTTCTGACACCGATGTGGACTGTGTGGTGCAGAAATTGATGGAGCATACGGCCCTATCCAAGCTTATCTCAGTCTCCTCTCAGTTGATGTCGAGACTTGAAGGCCTGCCACTATCTCCATCTGTTCCTCCTCCGAGACCTGTCCAGTCTTCGGAGCCGGAAGAAGCTGAACTGATGATTGTGGAGCCCTCGGTGCCAGAACTGTCCTTTTCTCGGTCGGCACCGTTCACCTCGACTCCATCCGATCCGGTACTGGAGTCTCGGGGCCGAAGATCCATCCTTGGTTCCGGGACCGAGAGTCGGACCGATGTTTCGGTTCCGACGCTCCCTCTCGGGGCCTCGGCGCGGATCGACTCGGTTCTGTCCTCGGGGTCGATGCCTTCAGTTCCTGTTTCGGGGATTCTTCCCATTTCTTCGGAACCGGGAGATACCTCGACTCGGGACCCGGGGGCCTTCAACCTCATGAGGAAGGTGTTGTCTACCCAGACAACCACATCAGCAGGAACAGCTTCTCCTCCCCACAAAGGACTGTTATCCTCCTCTGCACCCACGGCCACGTCCAAGCGTCGGGCACCAGTGTCTCAGCCACCCCTGGAGGGTGCCCCCTCTTCCTCGGAGGCTTCTTCGGATGCTCCCCATGAAGAAGTCCCTAGGAAAAGATTGTGTAAGAGGAGACACTTGGATTCTCCACAAGAATCCTTGACATCTGATACTGACTTAGATGAGTCAGAAGGGTCCCCTAAGTCACCTTCAGAAGATGTCTCTTTTCTGACATCTTGGAGATCCTAAAACAGAGAGGTGACTGGCAAGCCCTCCCCCCTTCTGAGGATGAGTCAGTTTTGCTGAAGGCATTTGGTGCTCGCCCTTCCTCCTCCTGGGTCACTCCGCCCTTCGATGAGTTAATGGAGTTGATTGCTCGAAGGGCGTGGGAGACACCTGACATGGTGGAACCAGTCCCTAGGAAGCCAAATAAGTACATTACGGCACCACAGGACAAGGCTTACCTCACCAAAGGAGTTCCAGTAGACGCCATGGTGGTGGCAGCGGCCACGAAAAAGGAGATGTCGGAGTCTTCCTCATCTGTCCATCCGCCTAACAAAGATTCTAGGACCATGGACAGATACGGGAAGCGCATTTTCAGTTCAGCGGCTTTCTCTATGCGTTCCCTGAACTATTTGACTCATTTTACACGTTTACAGAGGGATCTAGTCAAAGAGTTGGGAGATACCCTCCAGGGTACTACAGATGCTGCTGTTTCAGAGAAAGTTACAGCGCATCTCAACACCCTTACATCCATTGTAAACTCATCCATGAGGCTGATATCCTACGCAGCCGAAGGATCGAGTAGAGCAGCGGCTTCAGCGATTGCTCTTCGTAGGCAATCCTGGATGCGCTTATGTTCGTTTGCGGAAGCCTTCAAGTCTTCCTTTACTAACGCCCCATTTGATGGAGCCACACTTTTTGGCCCTAAAGTAAAGGAGACCCTTACCCGGTGTGAACAGGAGGGAAAGACTCTGTCTGCTGTCGGAGTCCGTTTTTCCACCCCTTCCAGACCGTACCCCAAAGGGCAACGTGGTGGGAAAATGTGGTTTCGAAAACCCCAAGGATCTTTCCCAAACACACAGGGTGATGCCCCCTCTAGAGGCAGAGGGGGGGGCAGAGGTGGAAGACGCCGCCCTGGCGGCAGAGGGGGTCCGCAAAACCAAGGTGACAGGGATAACCTCCCTGGCAAACCTTTTCAGCACTCCTGAGAGGAGGCCCGACTGTCCTGCTCTGGAGGCATTCGGGGGTCGCTTAGCTTTATACCCTCAGGCCTGGCAAAACCTTTCTTCAGACAATTGGGTAAAAAGCATTGTTACCAGAGGTTACAAAATCCCATTTCTATCCACACCTATTCCAAAGAGAAAACTCCCAGATGTACCACCCCATCTGCGAGACCCAGCAGCTACAGCCATCTCAACACCTTTGTCAAGAAGGAAAAGTTCCGAATGGTCACGCTTCAATCGATCCTTCCATTCTTACGGAAGGACGACTGGATGTGCTCGATAGATCTGAAGGGCGCATACTACCACATCAAAATGGCCAGGGCATCCAGGGATCATTTGCGCTTCCGGCTGGGAGCCAGTCACTATCAGTTTCGAGCCCTGCCCTTTGGTCTGACTACAGCCCCAGGGTCTTCACCAAATGCATGGCAGTGGTAGCGTCTCATCTGAGGGGCCTAGGATTCCAGGTGTTTCCGTATCTGGACGACTGGCTCCTGTCTGCCACCACCAGGCGTCAACTGATACAAGCCAGGGATTACACCCTACAACTTTGTACACACCTTGGAATTTCAGTAAATTTTGAAAAATCTTTGCTACAGCCATCACAGCATATCTTATTCATAGGAGCGGAATTAGATACGCATCATTTAGTTCTAAAACTTCCTACAGAAAGAATAGTAGCACTTCAAATCAACATTTCCCTTCTGCTGTCATCCAGAAAGTCACCGGCAAAAATTGTTCTGAAAGTCTTGGGTCTCATGGCAGCTTCTCTCATTGCGATACCATTGGGAAGACTGCACATGAGAGTGCTACAATGGCTTCTGTTTGCACAATGGTCATTCCAACAACTTCCACTGACTCACGAAATATTGATAACGAAAACATGCAAATCACACCTAATGTGGTGGTTACAGACTTGCAACCTATCCAGCGGAAGACCATTTGTGCTACCCGCACCGTCAGCGACGATAACCACGGACGCTTCCCTGATAGGGTGGGGGGGCATCTTTCAGGGACAGACAGTCCAAGGCGAATGGACCAATCTGGAGTACAATCTGCACATCAATGTTCTGGAGTTGAGGGCAGTGTTTTTGGCGTTGCAAACACTTTGCTCCCCTTCTTCCTCCAGGGACGATTGCAGTTCAGACAGACAACATGTCCGTAGTCTGGTACATAAACAAGCAAGGGGGAACCAGGTCTTACCAACTATGCAGAGAGGCCATGAGAATTTGGCAATGGGCAGTGTCCACCGGTCACTTTCTGATCGCAACGCACATCCCGGGGTCATCCAACGTCATAGCCGACAGGCTGAGCAGGGCAATACTATTGCCTCACGAGTGGTCCCTCAAACAGTCAGTTGCGAGAAGGATTTTTCGCAAATGGGGCCAGCCTACCTGCGATCTGTTTGCGTCTCCAATGAACGCCAAATGCAGGAGCTACTTTGCCCTATTACCCCATCCAGGGGAAGTCCCCAGGGACGCTGGTGCACGATTGGCCCCGGGTCTCCTATATGCTTTTCCTCCATTTCCCCTGATTGCAAAGTTTCTACAGAAAGCCAACAACCTTCAGAGGACTATTATTCTCATTGCCCCATTCTGGCCTCGTCAAATTTGGTTCCCCTTTCTATTGCATCACCGCATTCGGGGACCTTGGATGCTGGACCCAGAGCCAGATCTACTGACTCACTCGTCAGGAGTTCCTCACCCATCTCTAGAATCTCTCCATCTAGCAGCTTGGCTGCTCCGCTTCCCTTTCTAGCCAGGTCAGTTCCCCTTACATCGGCGGTTCAAGATATTTTAGTAGCTTCTCATAAAGTTTCCACTACAAAGACTTACACCAGTAAGTGGAAACGTTTTGTCTTTAGTGAGTCACATCATTTGGACCCTGTTAGAGCTCCGTTAAACAAGGTTTTAGAGTTCTTGACTGAACTATTTCATGAAGGAGCTTCCCCGGCTACTTTAAGAGTACAGTTAGCTGCCATTTCTAACTATCATGTAGAGGAATGTGTGCCTATTATGGCTCACAGACTTTGTAAAGCCTTTTAAAAGGTTCTTTTCATATCAGACCACCAGTCAGAAGTCCGACATCACCGTGGAATTTAAACCTGTTGCTCTCTAAATTGATGTTGCCACCCTTTGAACCAGCCTCAAGTTGCACATTGAAATTTTTGTCATGGAAAACTTTATTTCTAGTGGCCATTACATCTGCTAGATGAGTGTCTGAGCTTCAGGCCCTTTCTGTCAAACATCCTTATTTAATATTTCATTCTGACAGAGTATCCCTACGCACTAATCCATCCTTTCTCCCCAAAGTTTGTTCTTCTAGTAATATTAATCAGTCCATTGAATTACCCACCTTCTTTAAGAACCACTCTAATAAATTGGAGTATATGTTGCACAAACTGGACGTCCATAGACAACTCAGATTTTATTTGGATAGAACAAAAGATCACAGGGAATCTGATCAACTATTTGTAGCTTTTGCTGACAGCAGAAAGGGTCTTGCAGTTACGAAACGAACTCTTTCTAAATGGCTAACTGACTGTATCACATATGTTTATGAAGCCTCTGACCAAACATTATCAGCAAAACCCAAAGGACATTCCACCAGATCAGTTTCTACATCTTTGGCTCACGCAGCTCGCTTACCACTAGACACTATTTGTGCAGCTGCTACTTGGGCTAAACCACATACATTTATCTCTCATTACAAAGTGGACAGGGTTTCTAGGGATAGGGCAACCTTTGGTTCCACTGTGCTCAAGAACGTTCTCCCTTGAGTTCCTCAGGATCATGGAGCTAGGGACGCTACCCATGTGTAAGAACAAAGGCGAGATTGAACACTCTCACATAAAGAAGTTATGTCCTTACCATAACGTTCCATGTGGAGTGTTCATCTCGCATGGTTATTACACTCCCACCCTTCCCACCCTTAGGAAGAACGTTCGATTTGGTGCCTGGTCTGGAGTATTCCCCTTCTGCTGTTGCAGTATTAGTGTTACTATCATACCCTTGGTATGTTTGTATATATGTACTTTTATGTATATAGTTTGGCATGTGTGCGTGCTTTATGTCTGGTTTGCTTGCAAACTAGATCTGAGGTAAAGGCAGAGGGGGATTGTGGGTATTAGATGTCCTCGAGCTTCTTCTCGATGCAGAGCTTGCAGTCGGCCGGCACGGAGCCGAGGATCGGCTCCGAACCCATGTGTAATAACCAAGGCGAGATGAACACTCCACATGGAACGTTATGGTAAGGACATAACTTCTTTTTACATAGGATTTACAACTGTAGACAAATTCTGTTACTGGATGCGTAGATATCACTTCTCAATATATGAGTTCAATAAATAGAGTTATAACAGGCAAATGTGCCTCCATTCCTAATTACGTTTAATTTATTACTATGCAAGGACTTACAACATAACCTTCTTTTCAATATACTCATATTCTTAAATATAAGAGAAGGGATGGTATTAAACAGAACTTTAAACATGGCACCTGTCATTCAAATACACCTGTCACTCTCATAAATATTGAAGACACCAGCTGTATCTTTAGTATATACCACAGGAAAACAGACAAATCTGTCCCTTGTTTTGTGATTTTCAATTATTTGTGATTTAATAAAATAAGGAGTTGCTCTAGAAATTCTTTATTCATTTACTAAACCAAGATTTTCATCAAATTATTTTGAACTATAACCTCTGTCAAGAAAATCTAGCTTTATATTCTCAATAGTTTTTATAATGTCATTAGCTTGGCTTGTAAGCCTTGAAGGATGCATCAGTTGACCCTTCATTATATTTTTATAACATATTTAAGATGCATACTATCTCTAGACAAATATGTATTTTTCTTGCCATCTTTTCTATATGTATTAGTACAAACTCCTACACTAAAATCCCCAGATATAGCTACATCCAAAAAATAATAAACTCGGAGTGTGTGAATGAAAACTGCAAGATGTTATTTATGCTGTGCAAATATTCCACAAATTTGAATAACTGTTGTTGATTACCTCCCCAAACACTAACAATGTCATCTACAACATGTGCATAAAAATAAATATTAGCATTAAATTGATGTGGCCATAGAATTATTTCCTATTCCCATATAGGCATAATTAAATCAGAGTAATGATTAGCACATGGTGTACCCATAGCTATGCCATTATTTTGTAGATAAATTTGAGCTATAAAAATTAAAATATTTTCTAAAAATCAATTCCAATAATAAACAAAATTTTTAAATGAATTCATTCTAGATGTTTGTGTTGATAAAATTATTCAATATAATATATCACTTAAGCATTAGGTGTGACAGTTAAAAGGGAGGGAACATCTAATGTGGCAAACATAAAATCTGTGTATAAACTTCATAACATTCATATAAAAATTAAAAAAAATCTAGTATCAAGTAAAATAGTAGGAAAATTAAAATTATTCAATAATGAGTGTAATACTTTCTCCACATATAATAATGACACACTTGAGCTCCACCCTGACACTACTGAGCGAATGGGACATCTAATGGATCTTTATCCAGTTCACATAACCCACAAATAATGGGTATAACTGATTCCATCACATAAAAATCTGAATAAATCATTTATTAACATTCCACTCATGTAAATCATATAAAATATTTTTTACTTTAGACATGATATTATCAGCTTTTTTCTTGTGATTTTAGCAGAGAATTATTTAACATTTCTTCCATTTTAACAACATACTTTTGTTTGTCCATAACAACTATCCCTCACCCTTTTCATGTTAAGGAATAACTTTTTTTATGTGATGAAACCAGTTATACCCATTATTTATAACTATGGTACTTAGCTCTGTGGATTGAGGCTCTGAGCTGCTGATGAGTTGCTTCCTGTAATCCTCAGTACTGGGTTCAATTACTCGCAACACCATTTGCCTACTGGGTGATTCTAGACAAGGTATATAAATACAAGAATCCCTATCAGTTGATTGAGTTTTCAGAAACTCAAAATTAATATGGTCGAAACAATATGATTGAGTTTTTGAAAACTCAAAGCTTTTAAATGGAGACCACGGTGCAGTGCAGATCAGGAAATTTCCCCTTTTCCTCACTGTAGTGTAATCTTGGAGTTGTTACATTTAATTTGCAGGGGGTCTAGCCTCCCTGCAAAAATGTAAAAATGGTAGATTTTTGTGGGGGTTTTTTGTGTTTTCTTTTTTGATGTTCGGGTTTTCGGAAACTTGATCATATGGTCTTGAGCATATGAATTTCGAGTTTCTAAAAAATCGATCATCTGACATAGCCCCAAATAGATAGCTGTCTCTGAAAAGGAAAACATCTGTCACATGGGCATAGGATTATAGGATCATAGGAAGTTACTAGGCTATTGGCCCTGAGGCTCTTACAAGCTTGGTCAAGAATTTAGCCCATGTTCCAACAATTCAGCACCCTATGCCACTGTCCAGCAGGGAAATAGGTGAAATCCCAGGGGTGTATTTTCTGTTCCCCATCCAGTTATCCAGGTTGCACTTAAAAAGGTTTAATGAGGTACTCTGCTTTATGTGAAGAGGGAGTCTATTCCACAAATGGAGGAGTCTCTGGGACACAAATCTGTCCCACCAAGTCCTATTGATGTCACAGACCAGGCTGAGTTCTCCCATGTGAGTTACTCGAGTGGAGCTTGACTTGCAGATATGCACAGTCCCATCAGGGCGGGGTCTGAGATTGATTTGTATGCCAGACAGAGGTCACCTTTGAGTA
Source organism: Protopterus annectens (assembly GCF_019279795.1). Classification (NCBI taxonomy): domain Eukaryota; kingdom Metazoa; phylum Chordata; order Ceratodontiformes; family Protopteridae; genus Protopterus; species Protopterus annectens. The sequence goes on from NC_056726.1 coordinate 356,357,243, forward strand.
GTCTATAGGAGACTGAGTAGAGGGACATGGATTATATCCTATCTGTGTAGGGTAGATGCTTGAGGCCCGGGATTCTCCAGGTGAGAAATCTCTGTAATCTCTCCAGCTGTTGCATGTGCTTTGTGAGGTACATGCCAACAGGGGAGTTGTATTCAATAATCAGTCTTATAAGGGAAGAATACAGGGATGTTATGACTACCTTGTCCATGTATGAGATACCTTTACTAATGAGGTGGGCCATGTAGAAAGCTTTCCATATAATGGAAGCAATATGGTGGTCAAAAGTCAGTTTGCTATTAAAATGGGTTCCCAAGTCTCTCACAAGTGATTGCGTACTTAACGCCTTATTATCAATGTGATAATCTGTGGGGATGTCATTCTCTCCAAAAGGGATGATGATGCATTTTTTAGCATTCAGTTTGAGGCCATGTTTCTGGCACTAGTCATTTGTTTGGGTGAGACCCACTTGGAGGATGTCTACATCACTAGGGGAATTGATGACAGCACCCAGCTTGCAGCCATCTGCAGACTTCATCAGCCATAGCCCATTAGATTTGGCCTGCACCTCTGAGAAGTATATCCCAAATAACAGAGGCCCCAAGACCGATCCCTGGGGTACACCGCTTGTTACGGGTCTCCTACTTGAAGTGGCTTCCCCTATTTTGACTACGTGGGTTCTATCATAGGTTCATAGGTTCATAGGTGTGTACAAAGTAATGGCCCTGGAGCCTTTGCAAGCCTAGCCTATAGAAGTGCCCTGACAACGTGCTGCCAGATGTTAGTTCCCAGTGTGTCTATCAAGTAGAGCCACTGGAGTGATCCCCAGGGTGAACATTCTATTACCCATCCACTCATCAAGATTTGTCTTGAAAAGGGTCAGTGAGGTGCTCTGCTTGACGTGTACAGGAAGTCTATTCCAGAGCATGGGCAGTCTCTGGGTGAGGAACTTGTCCCTCCAGCATGTTCTGTTGATTGTGGTAATGAGGTTGAGGTCTCTGGAGTGTGTGGCATGGAGGGATTCGGATTTATTTAGATTTAGCATTTCTAACAGATCTGGTTCAGACATGGCTTTGTAAGTCAAGCAGAGATCGCCTCTAAGTAGGCGATATGAGACAGAGAATAGCTGGAGCCTTTTGAGTCTGTCCATATAGGACGTGTGTTTAATGCCTAGGATTTTCTTTGTGAGGTACTTCTGTGGCCTTTCCAGCTGTTGCAGGTGTCTAGTGAGGTACATGCCAAATGGGGCATTATACTCAATGATTGGACTAATGAGGGAAGAGTATAGAGGGAGAGAGAGAGAGAGAGAGAGACCATGACCTCTTTCTTCCTGGATGCACAACCCTTGGTAATGAGATGTGCCACATAGAAGGACTTTCTGACTACAGTGGCAATGTGGTGGTCGAAGGAGAGATTGCTGTCAACCTGCGGCCCCAGATCTCTTATAACGCCTTCAGTGTTCAGTGGGCTCCCATCAATGTGGTAATTAGTGAGAACTGAGTTTTTACCAAAGGGGGGTAATGACACATTTTTTGGCATTAAGCTTAAGGCCATGGTTTTGACATCAGTCATTGGTCTCAGTGAGGCCTTTCTATAAGCTGTCTGCATCACTAGGGGAGTTAATAATGGCTTCCAGCTTGCAGTTGTCTGCAAACTTGGTCAGCCAGAGTCTCTTTGTGTTGGCCTGGACTTCTAAGAAGTAGATACCGAACAGGAGAGGACTCAGGACCGATCCCTGTGGGACTCCACTCATGACTGGTTGGCAGTCTGACTTGGAGTCCACTACTTTCACACTGTGTGTTCTATCTGTGAGCCAATTTGCAACCCACCTAGTGATATAGGGGTTGATGCCTAGTTTGGTGAGTTTATAAATAATTCCTGAGTGAGGAACAGTATCAAAGGCCTTGGCCAGATCAAGGTAGGCTGTATGTGCTGCCTTACCTTCATCCACAGCCCTGGTGACTGACTGAAAGAAGTCAACCAGGTTGAGCAGGCATGATCTCCCTTTCACAAAGCCAAATTGCATGGGGTCTAGAGTTTGGAGATTTCTTATAGCTTTGTTAATCATGTCCACGATGATGCACTCCATAGCTTTACATAGCAGACTCGTCAGGCTAATGGGGCAATAATTCACAGGGTCTATAGTTGCTCCACCTTTATGGAGAGTGATGACTGCAGCAGTGTGCCATTCGGTAGGGACAAAGCATGAGGTGAGGCTGTGACTGAACCGGTCACACAGATGTGGTGCCAGTTCACTTTGTAGTTCATGTAGAACACAGCCAGGGATATTGTCGTGTCCCATGGAAGCTGTATACTTGGCCTTGGACAATGCAGATTTAACCTGTGCTGCAGTAATGGTGGTATTGTGATCAGTCCTTTGGGAGGGAGAGAGGGGTAAGGTTGGCACTGAATCTGTCAGCCAGTATGTTGGCAATATCTGTTGTCTCGGTATAGCAGGTACCATCATGCAGTAACTCAGTGCAAATCTGGTATTGCCATTGAGGTTCTTGATATAACTGTAGAAGGCTTTGTGATTGTTTTTAGTGTCTGCCATAATTCTGCTTTCATAGCTGGCTTTAGAGGATTTGATGAGGGATCTCAGCTTTTTGTTGAGGCTAATAAGGGAGTTTTTCCAGTCTTGGGACTTCACCTTTTTCTGCAACAGTTTCTTCCTTCTCTTGTAGAGTTTATTAATGGCAGGGGGCCATCAGATTGGCTTCCTTTTTTTTGGAGGAGAGCATCTTGGTTCTGTTGTGTATGGCTAGTTCCATGCATTTGTATACATGTTCGTATAGTGCATTGGTGTATGATTTGGCAGTCATGCAGCTATTTTCCATTGGCATGGGTGCCGTGAAGTTAGCCACCTCTGTTTTTAGGAGTCCAAAGTCAGCTTTGGAGAAGTTTTTCAAGGTGGTTACCTTTGCGGTGGGGGGTGGGGTGGGGGGGGCAGGATGTGGATTTCCAAGATGATTAGTTTGTGGTCAGATCTAACCAGGGAGGAATTGACTCTTGGTATAGAGCAATGTTTGTCCATGTTACTAATAACCAGGTCAAGGATGTTGCTTCCTCTAGTGGGGGTCAGAATGAGCTGGTCCAGGACACTGGAACTGATGAATTCCAGGAAGGATTGGGCCAGTGTATTGGTGCTTGAGTAGTTTTCCCAGTTGATGGAGAGGTAGTTGAAGTCTCCTAGTAAGAGAGTGTTGGGTTGGACCTTGATAGATTCCAGGGTGCTTAGGAACATGGAGTGAGAGTCTAGGGACATGGTTGGGGACCTATAGCAGGCTATGACCTGGATCGCTGTTTTACCCTATGTTAGTTGTACCTGAAGTATCTCAGATGCATTATGCTGGGCTACTAGTCTGGAGGTGTGCATATGCTTTATGAATATGGAGACACCACTGCCTTTAGAACTTTGGTCCATGTTTCAGGGCCGAAAGGTGTGGAATGAGTTATAGCCTGGTAATACAGGGGTGCTTTCTGCCTCTTTAAACCAGGTCTCTGTTACAGCACAAATGTCGATGTCCTCCATTTTGAGGAGTGCTTTGAGGGAGTGCATCTTGAGATTTAGACTTCTAGCACTGAGCAGCATGACCCTCAGATTGCATTTATTTATAGCTGTTATGGTAGTAATTTGGTCTTTGGAACACCACCTAAAAAAGGCATTATATGGGTGGCAAGAGCCTTAGCCAGTTCCCGGAAACCCAGGGATGACAGATGCAGGCCATCTCTGGTAATGCATCGAAGTCTGTCAGTCATATCATCCCAAGCAGACAGATACTGGATCCCCTTAGAATGACACCAGAAACTTAGCCAATTGATGAAGTCAATCATTTTTTATTTGTACTGCGGTATCATTCTGGGTGACGGTAGGATACTGCTCAGGGCTAGTGTCATACCTGCCCAGGCCACATAATCCAAAACCTCCACCATGTCTCTTTTCATGTAGTCTGGGGATGACTGTTTCAGGTCATTCACATCCACATGGACAATGATGGAGTCATACTTGTACTTGTTGTGGAGTGACCCGAGTGCGTGTGTTATGTGTCAGATTCTGGCACCTGATAGACAGCTGACTGTTACCTTCTCCTTATTCAACCTAGTGAGTGGGACATCTGTATGCCTCACTATTAAGTCACCTATGATTTGTGTATTGGGCAAGGTGTTTAGCTGTAGGGGCTTAGGTTGAGGGGCACATTGTGGAGGTGAGCTATGTGTCCTGTGGTTTGTGCTGTGTTGTGGTGTTCGAGTGTGTTTCTGTCTTGGAGGTCTCTGCTGTTTGGGTACATTTCTATTGAGAGCCTCCATGAAGGTGGGTGTGTGGTTTGTGTTTTTATGTGAGAGCTGTGATAGTGGGTGTTGTGGAGGGCTTTGTGTTCCATGTGGTGTGGTGCAGGTGTTGAACTTCTCCTCTTGACCAGCTAGTCCGGTCTTGGCTGGAGAATGCATAGCTTCCAATTTGGTGATATAAGTGAATCTCTCACATATCTGAGTGTTGGCAGGTAAGAGGAGAGGGTTGTCTGTGTACATGAGGCAGTTGCTACACTTCCTCAGAATGTCCAAATGCACCAGGTTAAAAGGAGAAAGCACAGGGAAACAGTGAGCCAGTATGCTACCCATCTGGTAACATATGGATTGATGCCTAGTTCTATTACTTCTGAGTGGGGAATAGTATCAAAGGCTTTGGCCAGGTCAAGGTAGGTGGTGTGCACCATCTTACCCTCATCTGTGACCTTGGTGATGGACTCAAAGAAGTCGATCAAATTTAACAGGCATGACCTCCCCTTGACAAAACCAATCTGTATGAGATCAAGTGTTTGGAGATTGCCAATGTCCTTGTTAATGATGTACATGATAACCTGCTCCATGGCCTTGTAGATCAGGCTATTTAGGCTGATGGGTCTATAATTTCCTGTATCAGTGGACCCTCCACCTTTGTGCAAAGCAATGACAGTAGCTGTACTTCACTCAGCTGGGATGAAGCCTGTACTCAGGCTTTGGTTGAATAGGGTGCCTAATGATGCTGCAAGTTCCTGCCTGAGTTCATGTAGGATGCAGCCTAGGATGTTATCGGGTCCCATGGAAGCTGTATTTTGTGCCTTTGAGAGGGCAGTGATGACTTGCTCCCTAGAGATAAGGGGAGGGGAGAAGGTACCGGGGATGTCCTGTTTTACTGACAAGAGGGACAGTGGAGTGAAGTTTTCACTGACCCTGTCTACCAGCACGTTGGCTATATCTACAGGGTTTGTGTATGTGGTGTTCTTGACCACCATTTCTGAGCAGATGTCAGTGCTTCCTTTGAGATTGCTGACATATGTGAAGAAGGCCTTATGATAGTCTTTAATAGACATGGCCAGTTTGGACTCGAAGTTTGATTTGGAGGATTTCACTAGTGCTCTTATTTGCTTGTTCAGGCTAAGGAATGATTGCTTCCAATTAGGCACCTGCTCCTTCTTGGTCCTGGACAGCAATTTTTTCTTTTATTATAGAGTTTATTCATTGTAGATGTCCACCAGACAGGTTTACTCTTCCTTGAGGAGGATGATTTTATCCTGTCTAGTATTCCTGATTCTATGCAGCTATATAAATGCTCATATAGTCCTTTGGTGTAAGTTTGGACATATGTGCCAGATTCTGTGGACGGAGAGGGGGCTAAGAAGCTGTTTATACCATCCCTCAAGAGGTTGTAATCAACTTTGGAGAAGTTTTTTTGTTTGACCCTAGCTGGGGGGGGGGTCGGGGGAGATGGTGACTTAGATGGTGACTTCGAAAGTGACTGCTTTGTCATCAGATTGTACAGGGATAATGACACTGTAGGGTTGCTGCAGTGGTTATGCATGTTGTTTAATACCAAGTCCAAGATATTTTCACCTCTTGTAGGGGTGTCAACCAACTGGTCCAAGGCATTTGCATTGACAAAATCAAAGAATCTCTGGACATTTGTATTTTGGCATGAGTATTTCTTCCAATCTATGGTTGGATAGTTAAAATCACACAGGATCAGGGTAAAGGGTTGCATTTTGACAGATTTGAAAAGGTCCAGATAGGTGGAGTGAGCATCTTGAGTCAGAGTTTGAGGCCTGTATTTAGCGATGATTTGAATAGGGGTTTTGTCAGTTGTTTACTGCACCTGGCATATTTCCTGTGCATCAAACTGTTTGACCAGCCTAGAAGTGTGTATGTGTTTTATATATATTGTAATTTCACCTCCTTTTGTTTTGCTGCCCACGGCTTGGGGGTCTGAATGAATGATAGGATGAGTAATCTGGTATAGCTGGGGTGCTCTCCTCAGCTTTGAACCAGGTTTCTGTGAATGCACAAATGTCAGCTTCTTCCAGGGTTAAGAATGCTTGCAATGAGTGCAGTTTCATGTTTAGGCTCCTAGCGTTTAGCAGCATAACCTTTAATTTAAATTTTGATGAAATTTTCATGTTGGTAGTTTTGAACTCATGGTATTGCTTAAAAAAAGGCACTATGGGGAAGGCAAGAGCCTTTGCCAGGAGCCTGAAGCCCAAGGGAGACAGATGCAGGCCATCTCTGGCAAAGCATTGTGGCTTGTCAATCATGTTATCCCAGGCTGTCAGGTACTGGATCCCCTTTGGATGACACCAGAAACTAAGCCAGTTGTTAAAGTCAATCATTTTCTGCAAACTTGGTCAACAAATGTATAAAATAAATAAAATTCTTCCTTGTATGGGCACTTCAGGATACTTAATCTTGTACAGGTCTAAGCCATAGATCCCTTCTAATTATTAAGCAGGTGTTAATGATTAGTGATGTTGGCTGTGGTGGTGCAGCAGTTAGTGTTGCTGCCTCACAGCAAGAGGTTCTCAGGTTCAATTCTCTGCTGGAGCTGCTTCTGTATGGAGTCTGCATGTCTTCTCTGCAGTTGAGGGAGTTATAAAGACATGCAGGTAGGTGCGTATGTATATGTATATGCCTTCTTTGTGGGTTGGGTGCCAGACTGGCAACTCAACACCGTAAAAACACCACTGCCAATCAATCTGCAGACTGATGAATCACTATGGCAACCCTTAACCGGGAAAAGCCAGAAGACATTGCTGATTAGTGATGAACAAATAAAGAAGAATGTTTTCTATCCAGCATAGTATACAGAATTATATTCCCGACACTACCTAGTATCAATTTGAGTTTATTAAATTTAATTTGGCTATTCTGCAATAGTGATAACCATGGCTTCACTGAAATAAAGTAAATCACTGGACACATAAGTGATTTTGTTTTCTGTCAGTGAACCAGCATTAAATGTTTTACTTTATGGAGCCCATTATTATATTTTAGCTTTAGAAGTGCCTCTGCCTTCATGATTAACAATATTCTCACTATAATATAATTTATGTAAGGTTTTACAGATAATGCAACCCTTCTTGTTAATAAAAGTTGTCACAGCTACAAGGCAGTTCATAAAGAAACTGCTTTTATACAGAATGGTTCTGCAGTCATATATGAGTTCTTTTATAAGCTATATTAGCATTGCATTTTATGAGAAACAACCTTCTCTTTCTTGTTTCTTGGATTCTCTTAGATTTAAAAGACAGATATTTAACTAATTTCTCATTAGAATTATAATTTATGCATATGCCAAAAAGCTAAAAACTAAAATATTATCTAATGTTCTAACTGAATATGTATTATGAAATGAAATTATATAAGAAAAACAACAGCAAGGTTTTGGGAACTAGTACCCACACCTGCATCTCAGTAACACATAAAGAAAGAATAGTATCCAAAAAGCAAACATTTTAATTAAACTCAATAAGACTTTTTACTAAATTGAAGAAAAATAATGGAGTATAAGGATATAAGTATCTGTCAACCCTTAGAAACAGCTTCTCCATAATCCTTAGCTATAAGATAATGTAACACTGAACCTTGCCAGGAGCACTTTGATTTATGAAATACACACTCAACTATCACCATTACCCTAAAAGTAATTTCAATTAGACCATGTAAATAAAACAAAAAAGAGTTTCCCTTCTACAACCAAAAAGTACAAAGCAATGTTTATATATCACAAAAGATAAAAGACAGAACTAATAATTATAGATTCCATTTCTTAGATTGCTTTGTCTAAGCAGATCCATTAATTTAACAAGCTTACATTTTGATAAATGTTCATGTTGCATTTAAATTTAAGGTCTACAAGTAACATTAAATCAAAGAAAAGTTGCCAATTCACCTGGAAAGCAGAAAGCACAGGAAGCATATTATTTACTCCCAGTCAAACACCTCTGGGTCTAAAAACATAACAAATATTCAAGGATGGTGTGGAGACTTTTCAGAGTGGCAGAGTATTTTTTTTTTCATTCTGGAGACAGAAAGACAAATCTGTCATCTTTGTTAATAATATTTAGGGAAACATCAGTTCATGTGATAGAATATATGGCAGTGGTGAATAAAATCAAGCCATTTCATTTACAGAAGGAAGAATCCCTTGATAGGTAAGAATTTGGCTGTATGTGTCCAGAAATTAGAGGCACTGTAGTTTGCCTTGCATTGAGAGGAGTTCACCAAATATGGGTGTTTTAAGTAACAAGACAAAAACATGATTTGATGAGAACATATCCCCATGTATTTTAAGTGCTTTACCTTTTCCCCTTGAAGACTGTTAAGCTTTAGCTTTTAACTTTTCAACTGACTTTTCATTTCACTGCAAAGTTGGTCCTGCAATCTGAAATATAGGCTTCCATCTGAAGACAGTGCAAATAAACAAGGCAAATGAGAAACGGAGTGTTCTGGATAGAAATATGAAAACACTTCACTATCCAGCATTCCAGCACAAAACAAACAAAAAGGACGTTGCAAACAAAATATTTTACTAGTGGACACTAGTACTATTTATACATAGTAATGGTATTTTCTCTTCAGTAAAACAGCTGTGTCAACATTGTACTGCAGAGTAAATAACTTGGATAGCCTTCACTGATGTCAACAACATAGCCTTGAGTTCATTTCAATATTAGCCTTTCAAAATAAAAAAATACAATGGTGCATTTAGCAGTTGGTTTACATTGTAAAAAGTAACCACAGCCTTCAGGAAAAAATCAAGAAGTGATATTTTTGTAGACATATTGAGTAAGAAATGAATTAGATGAAATCTTATTTTAATGTCACTGGATTTGTTTCAGCATTCAATAAAATATATAATATACGATTCTTTTATAATAGGAAAAAAGAACAGGTATATCACCTGAGCCTAAATAATTAGACATTTCTGTTGTACTATTTCATCTTTCTGATGAAATAGCCAGTGCCTTTCTCTACAATACTCTAATGTCATGCTTAGTTATTTATTTTCGTTACAGTATAAAACACAGGTCTGTAATAAAAAAACATGAATGCAGATTTGTTCATTTAATTGAAATAACATTTGCTATAACTGTACAAATATATTTATCTGCATGTAAGTGAATGATATAGTGACATATGTGACATTCAAATTCAAGTGTTTTCTATTTTAATAACAAATAGGAGTGTCATAGGAGTGATAGCCAGACATGTTTATTTTTTACTTGATTTAGGCTGAATGCAGCAAGGTAAAATAAAATGTTTCCACTACAGATGGTTGAACACCAAAGCTCTGATGATTCAAATCACCAAAACCCAAATGTCCAAATACACACACACACACACACACACACACACACACACACACACACACACACACACACACACACACACACACACACACACACGCACATTCAAGGAATCACACTTTTGTCTACCTGTAGAATGCCCCAGTCAGATGTAACAATGCAGAGAATCCAAGCTCACACCCAAAATTGGGAATTTAAAAGGTTAGCAAGTTTTGATGCATTTCAGCATGGTAATCATGTAAACAAAGAAATATTGAAGATAAAAAAGGTAGCATGCATGACAAGTACAAGGCATGGAACTAGGGTTCCTTTGGGTGCAATGGACAGGATTGGGGAGCTCATTGGGGATTGCATTATGGTGGCATCAGAAACAGAAAAACATGAATGACCAGTAGAAGGCCTAAAAGTTTGGACCCTAGGCTTGCAAGGGACTGGGCTGGGGGGACAGGGAAAGGATTGTGGGATCCAATATGAGTAATAAAATGCCAAATAATAGAAGTTATTGCACAAACTAAAAGGTCTAAAGCCTTGGAAGATTACAAACTCATAACAACCACGTTCTCAAGGTTGCAGAAAATGCCAGAATTGTTTTTTTTTTTTTTGCAGGTAACATCTTAGAGCAAGAAATCTGGACAAAGCTAAAAATAATGGGTGACAAAGGGCCAAAAATAGGGACAATTTTTAAATATTGCTATTACAAACTTAGAAAGCTGATAGAATAACAGGTTTTGCATTCACATGAATTTTCTGAAGGATATGAATTCTGAAACTGGTATCTGTCATTATTTTTCTGGCTTCAGCCCTCAATGATTTGCCAGAAAACCACAATTTTATGATAAACAAACCAAAAATATGAGGTAAAAATCTGGACATTCTACAACAATCTGTGCAGCTGAGAGGTATGGCAGTGGCATGTTCTTCTACTTCTCAGAAAAATGGGAAAAAACATAAAACTTACACTTTCCTTCTTCTCGCAGTCTAGTGAACTAGTAATGGGGATGCAATTTGTCAAGCAGATAGTGCTGAAGTATTTTTGAGAAATATTTCTATTTTTTTTAATAAGATAATAGTGGTGGTATAAGAAAGCTAGAGCGAGATAGTGGTATTAGTATAAGAGATAATTACAAGAGGATATTAAGGTAGAGCATGTTAATAATAGAGATGGAAAGTTGAAGTAGAACTAATTATATACATATTTACATGGGGTATAATAGCCTAGCTCTTTGAGTTATAAAAAGTAAAATGGCGTTATTGAGAGTAGGAAAATATAGTATTCCTGTACAATATCAACAACAGAAAACAAACATTCTTCGTACTTTGATGTTTGTCAATACCAAACACTGCAGGATGTGACAGAGCATAGGTTTCACAGGATGGTATTATAATGTACAGTGGGCTTACCCAGTCAACAAATATGTAAAAATAATAACAAAAAATGGCAGCAGTGTACGTGACTGAGGTAGGTGTGGTAAGTCTAGGATTTGTGGGCCAATACCTTGTTCATGTGTGCAACTGGAACACTATGACATATGGTAACTGCATCAAATAAGAAAACATTTTCAGGAGATTTTGTGCACCTACAGTATATGTATATCTATAGTGTATCAGAATGACCAAAATATGTAAGAGGACACTTATGCATTTGTTGTGTAATATGACTATTATAGGGAGGACAGCAAGCCTCTTAAATAAGGCTTTAGGTGATCAAAGCTACAAACTGGTTTAACCTGACACTGACAGGAGTCATTGTAGTTTTGTATG
>NC_056726.1:356371117-356401117 GCF_019279795.1 Protopterus annectens
ATTCACCCTGGGGATCACGTCAGTCAGGGTGACAGGGGTCCAGGGAAGTAAATATTGTGGTAAGAAATAGCCAGGGAATTGTTATGGCTAGGCTTGTATAGGCCCTAGGGCCAATAGCCTAGTACCAACCTATGAACAAGAAATACAATAGCAACCTGATCAGGCAGAATAAATGCATGGTGTCAAATATGATGTGGATGTGTGTCTCTCTATAGACATAGGTTCATAGGTTCATAGGTTCATACTAGGCTATCTGCCCTAGGGCATTTATAAGCCTAGCCAGAATGTGTTTGGCTTTCGCCACCCATTTTAAATTTATTTTGCTATGCCCTTTTTCGAGGTTAGTATACTGTGCCTCTGTCTAACAGTGACACAGAAGTGATACCCGGGGTAAACCTACGATCTCCCATCCACTCATCAAGATTCCTCTTGAAGAGAGTCAATGAGGGACTCTGCCTAACCTGGACTGGGATTTTATTCCGGAGTGAAGGGAGCCTCTGGGTTATGAATCTGTCCCTCCAGCATGTCCTATTTATTTCAGTGCTGAGGTTCAAGTCTCTCGAGCGCGTAGCTCGATGAGATTTGGATTTTCTGAGGTGCAGCATGTCCATTAATTCTGGGTTGGACATGGCTTTATACGTCAGGCACAGATCGCCTCTGAACAGGCGGTATGCCACTGAGTAGAGCTGGAGTTTCTTTAACCGGGCAGCATATGGCATCTGTTTGAGCCCTTTGATCCTCTTGGTGAGGTACTTTTGGGGTCTTTCCAGTTGCTGCAGGTGTCTGGTAAGGTAAATCCCAAAGGGGGCATTGTACTCAATTATGGGCCTGATGAGGGATGAGTAAAGAGGCACGATGACCTCCCCTGATCTAGATGTGAATCCCTTCATGATTAGGTGGGCTATATAAAATGTTTTTCTAACCACTTTGGCCACGTGGTTGTCAAATGAGAGATTGCTATCAACTTGGGTCCCCAGGTCCCTAATTACTTCTTCTGTACTTAATGGATTACCACCTATGTGGTAATTTGTGGGCACTTTGTTTTTGCCAAAGGGGATGACTATACACTTTTTGGCATTTAGCTTGAGGCCATGGCTCTGGCACCAGTTGTCTGTTTCTATGAGGCCCTTTTGGAGGATGCAAGTCCAGTTTGCAGTCATCTGCGAACTTGGTCAGCCACAGTCCTTCTGTGTTGGCCTGTACCTCCAAGAAATATATACCGAACAAGAGAGGTCCCAGGACTGAGCCTTGTGGGACACCACTTATAACTGGTTTGGAGTCTGACATGGCTCCAGCAATTCTAACCATGTGGGTTCTGTCCTTGAGCCAGTTTGCAATCCATCTAGTGACATAGGGGTTTATATTTAAGCTGGTGAGCTTATCTATAATGCCCGAGTGGGGTATTGTATCGAAGGCTTTTGTGAGGTCCAGGTAGGCTGTGTGGACCACCTTCCCCTCGTCAATGGCCTTGGTGACTGTTTCAAAGAAATCAACCAGGTTTAAAAGGCAGGATCTGCTCTTAACAAAGCCAAATTGGATAGGATCCAGTGTCTGTAGGTCCCCAATATCTTTATTTATGAGGTCCATGATGATCCTTTCCATAGCTTTGCAGACCAAGCTAGTCAGGCTTATGGGGCGATAGTTTTCAGGATCCGTTGAGGCACCACCTTTATGGAGAGGGATCACTGTTGCTGTACGCCACTCTTTGGGCACATATCCTGTAGTAAGGCTGAGATTGAACAGTAGTTTTATGTTTGGGTTTAGCTCTTCTTGGAGTTCATGTAGGGCGCAGCCGGGACAACGTCTGGTCCCATTGATGCTGTGTTTTTGCTTTGGAGAGGCGGCTCTTACCTGAGCATCTGAGATGTCAGGGGGGGCAGCACTCTGCTGGGATAGATATTTGCCCTTTTGGTGGGGAGGGGGGGGAGAAGTTTGCGCTAAACCTGTCAGCTAGGATGTTGGCAATGTCTGTGGGTTCAGTGTATTTTTTGTCATTTTGGACTAATTCTGAGCATATCTGGGAATTACCACCCAGGTTCCTAACATAACTAAAGAAAGCCTTGTGATTATCCTTAGTGTCCTGTGCAGTTTTTCTCTCAAAGCTGGCCTTAGACAATTTTATGAGTGCCCGTAGTTTTTTGCTAATACTGATCAGTGATGCCTTCCCTTTTTGGGATTTTGCTCTATCATTTAGTAGCTTCCTCCTTCTATTGTATAGTTTGTTTATGGCTGGGGTCCAACAGACAGGATGTCTGCCTTTGGAGGATTGGGTCTTGGTTTTATTTGGGATCGCATGATCCATGCATTCCTGAAGGTGTTCATAGAATGCGTTTATAAAGGATTTCCACAGGCCCGGGGCCTTTGAAGGATTCCACCTCGGTTTTGAGGAGTGTGAAATTTTCTTTAGAGAAGTTTTTCACTGTGGTTTTCTGGGCAGGGGGTGAAGTTGGGATGTGAATATCCAGTGAGATTAGTTTATGGTCTGATCGTACCAGTGAGGGATACACTTCTGGTCTGGAGCATAGAGTCCCCATGTTGGTGATGATCAGGTCCAGTATGTTTTCCCCTCTTGTGGGAGTGGTAACAAGTTGTTCCATAGCATTTGAGTTTATAAATTCTAGGAATCTTTGGGCTAGGGTGTTGGAGCTAGAGTAATGCTCCCAGTCTATGTTTGGGTAGTTGAAGTTGCCCAATATAATGGTGTTTGGAGAGACCTTCATATTTTCCAGTGTTCTCAGAAAGGCTGAGTGGGGTTCCTGGGTTTGGGAGGGTGGTCTGTAGCAGGCTATAAACTGGAAGGCAGTTTTACCCACTGTTAGTTGCACATGGATAGTCTCTGATGCTTCGTGCTTTGCCACTAACCTGGAGGTGTGGGTATCTTTGATGAATATCGATACTCCCCCTCCTTTTGTGGTTCGGTCCATGTTTTGGGGCCAAAAAGCATGGTATGAGGTATAACCTGGTAGGGCTGGGGTGCTCTTGGGAGCCCTGAACCAGGTTTCTGTTACTGCACAGATATCAATGTTCTCCATGCTAAGGAGAATTTCGAGTGCGTGCATCTTGAGGTTTAGACTTCTGGCGTTGAGTAGCATTACTCTTAGTTTCTTGTCCCTTGTGATACCTATGGAGGTGGGTTTGTCTTTTGAGCCTTGCCTAAAAAAGGCACTATGGGGGTAGCAAGAGCATTTGCCAATATCCAAAATCCCAGGGGTGACAGGTGCAAGCCGTCCCTAGCGAAGCATTGTGGCTTGTCGAGCATATCATCCCAAGCTGACAGGCACTGGATCCCCTTTGAATGACACTAGTACTTAAGTCAATTGTTGAAATTGATCATCTTGTCTTCATATTGTGGCATCATTCTTGGTGAGGGTAAGATGCTACTCAAGGTCAGGGTCATACCGGCCTGGGCTACATGCTCAGAGAGCTCCTTTATGTCTCTTTTCATGTAGTCCAAGGAGGTACATCTCAGGTCATTCACACCAGCATGGACAATGACTGAGTCATATTTGTACTTGCCTTGGAGTGACCTGAGTGCTTGTGTTATGTGGTGGGTCCTAGCACCCGATAGGCTGCTCACCGTGACCCTCTCCTTGTTCGGCCTGGTGAGCGGGACGTCAGTGTGCCTGACGATAGAGTCATCTATTACAAGTGTATCAGGTGTGTTGTTTAGTCTTAAGGGCTGTAACTGTTCGGCACACTGGCTTTGTGAGATATGTGTTGCACGTGTTTTGTTTTGGGGTAGCGGTTGCTTGGGTGTCTGCTTTGGAGGTCTCTGCTGCTTAGGCAGATCTTTATTTAGAGCCTCCGAGTATGTTTTTGTGTGATTATGTGTTTGGTCTGCTGTCGTGGTAGGTGTATGTGAGACTGGAATTGTAGTGAGTGTGGTTTCCTTCTCCTCCTGACTGGTTATGCCAGTACTGTGTTGAGAGAGCTTAGCCTCCAGTTTGGCTATATGGTTGCATCTCTCACATGTATTGGAATTTGTTGGGAGGAGGAGAGGGTTGTCTGTGTACATGAGGCAGTTGTAACATTGCCTCAAGATTCCCAGATTCACCAGCTGGACCGGAGAGGAGATTGACAACTGACCTTTGGACATGCTAGAATAATATTGGGAATTCCTTAATAATTGAAAACAAGGGCCAGTGGGGAGTGAGGGTGTAGTGCTTTTAATTTTTAGTGCTGACTTATATAATTGCTTTAGCGAGCAAGTGCCAGGTAACTTAAGTGCAATGTGTTACAGGTAACTTAAATGCAAAAACGACAAACAGTAACTTTCTTTCAAGTGAAACAAGGAAATAAGTACAGTAAGCAATGCAGATATCACTAGTGATCCACAGAAGCGCTGAGAAGCCACGTATTAGGTGGAATTAGCGTTCCAGGGAAATAACAAGCAAACAAACAACAAGCATATAAACAAAGCTAGATTCAGTAGGCCTGGATCTAGTCTATGCTACAGCAAACAAGGTCTACCAATTTCAGTAAGATACAGTTCAAATATTCAGGCAGTATAAACCTTTAACCAGAAATTCCCATGTGTCTATATTTTGCACATCCATGTTCAGATAAGCACAATAGTTAATCCCAGCATGCAGTGCTGCACTCACAATACCTGTCTTCAGGTGTTCAGTATACAGGTGCACTCAACAGCAGTATGGAAAAGCAAAATCCAAATGGTTAATGGAATAGACATCAAGAAATCTGGCAGTTTAGTAATGATGATCATCAGCTGCCAATGCACATCAGCCTGCTGTCTTTGGATTGACATCAAGAAATCTGGCAGTTTAGTAATGATGATCATCAGCTGCCAATGCACATCAGCCTGCTGTCTTTGGATTGACATCAAGAAATCTGGCAGTTTAGTAATGATGATCATCAGCTGCCAATGCACATCAGCCTGCTGTCTTTGGACTGACATCAAGAAATCTGGCAGTTTAGTAATGATGATCATCAGCTGCCAATGCACATCAGCCTGCTGTCTTTGGATTGACATCAAGAAATCTGGCAGTTTAGTAATGATGACATCAGCTGCCAATGCACATCAGCCTGCTGTCTTTGGATTGACATCAAGAAATCTGGCAGTTTAGTAATGATGATCATCAGCTGCCAATGCACATCAGCCTGCTGTCTTTGGATTGACATCAAGAAATCTGGCAGTTTAGTAATGATGATCATCAGCTGCCAATGCACATCAGCCTGCTGTCTTTGGATTGACATCAAGAAATCTGGCAGTTTAGTAATGATGATCATCAGCTGCCAATGCACATCAGCCTGCTGTCTTTGGATTGACATCAAGAAATCTGGCAGTTTAGTAATGATGATCATCAGCTGCCAATGCATATCAGCCTTCTGTCTTTGGATTGACATCAAGAAATCTGGCAGTTTAGTAATGATGATCATCAGCTGCCAATGCACATCAGCCTGCTGTCTTTGGATTGACATCAAGAAATCTGGCAGTTTAGTAATGATGATCATCAGCTGCCAATGCACATCCGCCTGCTGTCTTTGGATTGACATCAAGAAATCTGGCAGTTTAGTAATGATGATCATCAGCTGCCAATGCACATCAGCCTGCTGTCTTTGGATTGACATCAAGAAATCTGGCAGTTTAGTAATGATGATCATCAGCTGCCAATGCACATCAGCCTGCTGTCTTTGGATTGACATCAAGAAATCTGGCAGTTTAGTAATGATGATCATCAGCTGCCAATGCACATCAGCCTGCTGTCTTTGGATTGACATCAAGAAATCTGGCAGTTTAGTAATGATGATCATCAGCTGCCAATGCACATCAGCCTGCTGTCTTTGGATTGACATCAAGAAATCTGGCAGTTTAGTAATGATGATCATCAGCTGCCAATGCACATCAGCCTGCTGTCTTTGGATTGACATCAAGAAATCTGGCAGTTTAGTAATGATGATCATCAGCTGCCAATGCACATCAGCCTGCTGTCTTTGGATTGACATCAAGAAATCTGGCAGTTTAGTAATGATGATCATCAGCTGCCAATGCACATCAGCCTGCTGTCTTTGGATTGACATCAAGAAATCTGGCAGTTTAGTAATGATGATCATCAGCTGCCAATGCACATCAGCCTGCTGTCTTTGGATTGACATCAAGAAATCTGGCAGTTTAGTAATGATGATCATCAGCTGCCAATGCACATCAGCCTGCTGTCTTTGGATTGACATCAAGAAATCTGGCAGTTTAGTAATGATGATCATCAGCTGCCAATGCACATCAGCCTGCTGTCTTTGGATTGACATCAAGAAATCTGGCAGTTTAGTAATGATGATCATCAGCTGCCAATGCACATCAGCCTGCTGTCTTTGGATTGACATCAAGAAATCTGGCAGTTTAGTAATGATGATCATCAGCTGCCAATGCACATCAGCCTGCTGTCTTTGGATTGACATCAAGAAATCTGGCAGTTTAGTAATGATGATCATCAGCTGCCAATGCACATCAGCCTGCTGTCTTTGGATTGACATCAAGAAATCTGGCAGTTTAGTAATGATGATCATCAGCTGCCAATGCACATCAGCCTGCTGTCTTTGGATTGACATCAAGAAATCTGGCAGTTTAGTAATGATGATCATCAGCTGCCAATGCACATCAGCCTGCTGTCTTTGGATTGACATCAAGAAATCTGGCAGTTTAGTAATGATGATCATCAGCTGCCAATGCACATCAGCCTGCTGTCTTTGGATTGACATCAAGAAATCTGGCAGTTTAGTAATGATGATCATCAGCTGCCAATGCACATCAGCCTGCTGTCTTTGGATTGACATCAAGAAATCTGGCAGTTTAGTAATGATGATCATCAGCTGCCAATGCACATCAGCCTGCTGTCTTTGGATTGACATCAAGAAATCTGGCAGTTTAGTAATGATGATCATCAGCTGCCAATGCACATCAGCCTGCTGTCTTTGGATTGACATCAAGAAATCTGGCAGTTTAGTAATGATGATCATCAGCTGCCAATGCACATCAGCCTGCTGTCTTTGGATTGACATCAAGAAATCTGGCAGTTTAGTAATGATGATCATCAGCTGCCAATGCACATCAGCCTGCTGTCTTTGGATTGACATCAAGAAATCTGGCAGTTTAGTAATGATGATCATCAGCTGCCAATGCACATCAGCCTGCTGTCTTTGGATTGACATCAAGAAATCTGGCAGTTTAGTAATGATGATCATCAGCTGCCAATGCACATCAGCCTGCTGTCTTTGGATTGACATCAAGAAATCTGGCAGTTTAGTAATGATGATCATCAGCTGCCAATGCACATCAGCCTGCTGTCTTTGGATTGACATCAAGAAATCTGGCAGTTTAGTAATGATGATCATCAGCTGCCAATGCACATCAGCCTGCTGTCTTTGGATTGACATCAAGAAATCTGGCAGTTTAGTAATGATGATCATCAGCTGCCAATGCACATCAGCCTGCTGTCTTTGGATTGACATCAAGAAATCTGGCAGTTTAGTAATGATGATCATCAGCTGCCAATGCACATCAGCCTGCTGTCTTTGGATTGACATCAAGAAATCTGGCAGTTTAGTAATGATGATCATCAGCTGCCAATGCACATCAGCCTGCTGTCTTTGGATTGACATCAAGAAATCTGGCAGTTTAGTAATGATGATCATCAGCTGCCAATGCACATCAGCCTGCTGTCTTTGGATTGACATCAAGAAATCTGGCAGTTTAGTAATGATGATCATCAGCTGCCAATGCACATCAGCCTGCTGTCTTTGGATTGACATCAAGAAATCTGGCAGTTTAGTAATGATGATCATCAGCTGCCAATGCACATCAGCCTGCTGTCTTTGGATTGACATCAAGAAATCTGGCAGTTTAGTAATGATGATCATCAGCTGCCAATGCACATCAGCCTGCTGTCTTTGGATTGACATCAAGAAATCTGGCAGTTTAGTAATGATGATCATCAGCTGCCAATGCACATCAGCCTGCTGTCTTTGGATTGACATCAAGAAATCTGGCAGTTTAGTAATGATGATCATCAGCTGCCAATGCACATCAGCCTGCTGTCTTTGGATTGACATCAAGAAATCTGGCAGTTTAGTAATGATGATCATCAGCTGCCAATGCACATCAGCCTGCTGTCTTTGGATTGACATCAAGAAATCTGGCAGTTTAGTAATGATGATCATCAGCTGCCAATGCACATCAGCCTGCTGTCTTTGGATTGACATCAAGAAATCTGGCAGTTTAGTAATGATGATCATCAGCTGCCAATGCACATCAGCCTGCTGTCTTTGGATTGACATCAAGAAATCTGGCAGTTTAGTAATGATGATCATCAGCTGCCAATGCACATCAGCCTGCTGTCTTTGGATTGACATCAAGAAATCTGGCAGTTTAGTAATGATGATCATCAGCTGCCAATGCACATCAGCCTGCTGTCTTTGGATTGACATCAAGAAATCTGGCAGTTTAGTAATGATGATCATCAGCTGCCAATGCACATCAGCCTGCTGTCTTTGGATTGACATCAAGAAATCTGGCAGTTTAGTAATGATGATCATCAGCTGCCAATGCACATCAGCCTGCTGGCTTTGGATTGACATCAAGAAATCTGGCAGTTTAGTAATGATGATCATCAGCTGCCAATGCACATCAGCCTGCTGTCTTTGGATTGACATCAAGAAATCTGGCAGTTTAGTAATGATGATCATCAGCTGCCAATGCACATCAGCCTGCTGTCTTTGGATTGACATCAAGAAATCTGGCAGTTTAGTAATGATGATCATCAGCTGCCAATGCACATCAGCCTGCTGTTTTTGGATTGACATCAAGAAATCTGGCAGTTTAGTAATGATGATCATCAGCTGCCAATGCACATCAGCCTGCTGTCTTTGGATTGATTCCCACAGTCTTCATTTGCCAGACAGTTCTTCCAGACTGTCACTGACAAGAAGCTTTTAGACTTTGTGGGATTACTTGGTTAAAAATAAATCCTATTAAAATATATATTGCAGTTGAGGAGTAAAGTAGTACACTGCCCAGTAAGCATATGTGTAGGAGTCACACATGTTTATAAAACTACACAGATTATACAGGTTTGTGGGATTAGAACCAACTAGGTATGTACCATGGCACAACAGCAGCATTGCAGTCTGTTAGCCCAATCTTTGCATCCATGGGGTGTGCATAATGCAATAACAGCCATCAGTAGGAGACATTGGGATGGAATAGTGCCTAGCCTGATCACAGCAGGAGCTGCAGTGATGCACCATTGCTTAGATACTGGACATACCTCTCAGTGAATGTTATGTGGAACATTCAGCGTCTAACATAAATTCCTATGAATCTTAGAGTGGAACCTGGTGTTTAAACATTCATTACAGGCTGAAAAGTATTGACAATAATGTCTAACTGAGGGACTTGTGAATAAGCCACATAAAAGTGGTGTACCCCATCACTAGATTCACAGCATGGCAATACTTCTCTAGTACACAGGACAGAGATAGGTGACAGTTGTCACAATGCACTTTCAACAGTATACCAGATGGCACCACCTCAGCCGTCCACTCTCCAGTGTATATAATTACTGCTAACATTTAGTCTGTGCTTTCACAGCCTAAGGAGGTCACATCCATATCCATTTTTCAATATGCTCCCACCCTTGATCTGCTCAAGCAGGCCAGTCAATAATCACTTGTAGCATTTGCACAGAGGCAATTTACATACTCTCCTCTTATCAATCATACCACTGCAGTCAGTAGCATATGAAGATTATGGCACCATGATTCAGGGGACAGTATGCTAGCAAATTACTGCCTGAGATTTTAAACTGTTAAATCATGGTCATGAATTCCTGAAGAATTTATAAGGACAAAACATAATGCAGTCAGGTAGCAGTACTGTTTGAGGTCCTGCAGAAGGAATTGTTACTACATATGTTATTAAAAGATCGATGGTCTTCTATAAACTCACACTGATCCTTGTCTATTATCCTAAGCCTTACCCTTGCCACCCTCTTTGCTAGTGGGGACATGAAAAATCTTATAATCATGGTTTAACACTGAGATTGGACTTTAGGGCCCTGGGTCAGATGGATCTTTTCCTATTTCTGGAATGACAGAAATGACCATTCTCCTTCAAGAAGCTGGTACATTCCCCTCATTCTGGACCTCATTAAGCAAGACTGTCTACAAGCTCAAAAGATACTTCACTCCCAACTTTCAGATCTTGAGAGGGATGCTGTCATTCCCAGGGGCCTTTCTCTTTGCCTACCCAGGAAGTATCATTTCCACTTTGGTTAGGTCTACTTGCTTTCCTTGACATTGCTCCTTCTCCTCTAATCTATGGTTTCAGATATTTTTCAAGAAAATATTCATACACTTCCTTCCTTTTGTTGAGGAACCCTCCTGTGTATATAGAACTATACAAAATCTTCTCAAGATCTCCAGTATTCCCTCAGCCACACCTGTTAGTTTCTTAGTGACTGTGTCACTCATTTTGACTATCATTCTTTCCACTTTTTGTTTCCTGGCCTGTCTTGCTAAATATTTCTGTGAACTGAGGTTGTTGTCAAAGAAAATTTACTCTACTGTTATACATCTTCATTCATTGAGCTAGTCCAGAAATTGCTGGGCATTTTCCTCTAATTCACTAGCCACACCACCCCTACTCAAGCCCAAGTTAACTCAGGACCTTGAATATCTTTTAACGTAGCTAACAAGAACTTATAGTTCTTTATACCTTTTTCCCATAATTCTCTTTATTTGATATGAATTTGAATCTTTACTTCCTCATTAAAGGATTCCCAAATAATAACTCTCAATACTACCATTTCCAGTTCTTTTATCAACTCACCCAGAACTGACATCAGCCATTCCTTAAAATCTCTGCTCTACAAAAGATGTATGGGAAACCTCAAGTGCCTGTTTAAAGTTATGTCTCCCTTTGACATCAATGTTGATATTCCTGGAACATGATCTGACAATAGAATTGGGCGAGTGTCCAAATTTCCCACCAAGTAACCATGCTCCATTGATATATAAAACCTATCTAGCCAGGTGCAATTTACATACCTCATTGAGTAGAAGTTATACATTTCCTCACTCACACCACCCTTTACTATGTCTTCCATCCCAAATTATTTACAATAATTCCATAGATATTTACCTTCCCTAGTTAATCTTTGGGTTCTTGGACCTGCCTGCACATCCTTTAGATTGCATATTATGTTCCAGTCTCCTCCCAGCAACAGGAAAACCCTGCTGATAACTCACCATTTCTCCTATTATTGACCTTGGCTCCCTAGGCCCTAGATTTGGGGGAAATATACTGATTCTGTTATTCTTCTGTACATTCAATTTCCACTCACTGCCATAAATCTCACTTTTTTATCACTTAATCTTTTGTTTACTTGTAATGGTACATTATTAATTACTAAAATTAAGACTCCCCTCATGTGGTTCTCAAACAGGCCTGCTGAATGTCCCACCATATGGCTGTACCTAATGAGATCTTCATGTTCCTTGTTTAAGTGGGTCTCTTGTAAAATGGCCAAATCTACAATGTGATATTTCAAGTGTCTTCTCCTTCTTCCCCTCGTTTACCAGACTCTTCAAATTCCATGTTAAATCCCTCAACTGACTCACCTTAGAAAGAGATGGTAATCTGATGTTTCTGGAATGACCCAGTTTATTTTGTGACACAGACGGACCATCAACAAGCTTGTTACTATAACACTTACTCCCTTGCCATGCATCTCCATAACAAGAAATGATTCTTCCCAATATATCCATCTATTTAGCTATCCATCTTTATTTCTGAGAACCCTATATACCTACATTCCTGGCTGAGGAAAAATAGTAACATACATAGCCAACATTCAACAGTAATACAATAAACAACTATTAAAATCTGCAAGAAGATCTGAAACAATTTCAATATGCAAAACATCTTCGAGCAAAAGCTCTATTCAGGCAGAAATCAATGCAGGTATTATAGGCCTACTAATGGTAGACTGAGTAATGCCTGAATGCATTTTCATAACCTTGTGTATGTCAATGAGCTAGAGTCTCCTCCCCCACAACCTTCAAACTTCCTTATCACAATAACACACATTTTTTCTAAATGTTTCTGGGTCTCTCTCTTCATCCTGCGTGGAGGTCACCGTGACAGCTACAAATATTTAAGTTCATACCTGAGAGCTCACATTGTCAACCACGTTAGTCTGGCAAGTTAATGGCACTGGGGACAGTGCAGGAGTACTTTTAATTCCTTCTTGCCACTAATGCCTTTAATATCCAGGGGAGTTTCAGTAGTAATGCAGGAGTCAGCATGCATGTTTCCCTTTGATGTTTTACACTTCTATGCCAACAGGACCTATTTCTGAGGTCTGTCTGGCACCCTACATGTATGTGTGGCAGGGCTTTAACTCACCTTCCAACAATCTCATGTAGCATGACAAAACTATTTTGGCTCTTCCTTTCTTGCTCTTGGGAAGAACACTGCTAATAGCATATCCTGTTGTTGCATCTACATTGATTCAGTATTTTCTCCCCTACTATAGTGCTGCCTTCCCTATCAAATTTCACACCCAAGCAGGGATAAAATGACTATGTTGATAATGGTCTGTCTACCAAGGAGCCCACTGTTAGCCAGCACTCTCCCTAAGGACCAAAAAATCTGTCTCACTCATTTTGTAAGAGCCAAAGCACCCTTAGTGATTAGATAATGCCCCATGTTTCTCTTGCGATGTGATACTGAGAGCCCTCGTCATGTTCTTTAATGCAGATTCCATTGAAATATTACTTTAATCACTCATTTATTACCCTAACAGGTAAAGAGAAGGCCCAACAACACTGTTATTCCTATCTGCCCAGCATACTGACAAGTACATAAATAATCTCTCATCAGAAGCATATATAGCCCATCAGTGTTCACAGTTCTGTTTGTAATATTCACTTGCTATTGTCTTTAGCCATTTCTTTAACAGATTGTAAGCTTTTTGCTAACTCCTCTAGTTCACCAGCAACTCTCTTTGATAGCTCTCAGCTTTCTGTTATGTGATTGTCCGTCTTTCTGTAAAATAGAGGGAAAGACTTCATAGCACTACCATCTTGGCTGAGCCCCACCATTGCCAAACCTTGACTTGATACATATGAAAGTTGATGGACTGTAGCTCCCTGGTCGACATCTTGGTCTCTATCCAAGCTCCACATTACCTCCATGGCCTGCTCAGGAGTATAGAAGACTTTGCCTCTCTTTATTTTATTTATTTATTTGACAATTGTTGACCAGGTTAGTCCGACTGAGCAAGAGCCCTTTTTCAGTGGAGGCCCAGAGAGAAAAGCTCCACACAAGTATTACAAACAAATAGAATAGGAAATTCAAAGTTACAGTAAGATATAAAAAAAAGCATAACCTAATAATGACTTACATTTTTTACACATCAGAAAATTACATACAAAGTTAAACCAATGACTCAAGCAGTTCAATCACTGTAATTGAGGGTCAAATACATATTCAAGGAATACCCACCCAGGAATAAGAGTAGTTGATATATGGTTTACTTAAGTAGATCTCATATAGGTGTAAGTTGTAGGTTTCCCTTGTCAAGTTGTAGAAAGTCAACGTGCAGCCAAAGAGAAGGCATAACAGGAAGGGGGGGGTGAGTAAGAGAGAAGAGTAGAATAGTGGATGTAACAGTCATGGAAGGTAATTACAGAGGGAAATCCATGTAATATTTAGAAAGTTTTTTGGTAGCAGTCTTGGATTTTTGTGGGTGATTAATATTTCTAATATCAAGAAGAAGTTTATTCCAAGATTGGGCAGGGTGAATAGCTGTATAGGTTTTGCCTATTTTGCTTTTGGGTTTGTAGTTCTGGAGGAAGTTTTGTTCAGAACGTCAGAGAGACCTTAGAGAGGCAATGTTGGGATAGAAGGATGGCTGGTACAATATAGAATGTATTCATGCAGTAAATATCCTAAAATGTGGCGGGTACTGGAGCTTGAATTTTGGATGCTAGACTGTGCATGCTCTTATCACTCCACGGAAATGATTTTTCTTAGCCCTGGTTTGGGCAGAGTAATCATTATCCACAAATATCTGGGTAGTGCCCACTATCTACCAAAATGTGGTCAGCACAGTAGTTCTTTCATCTGGTACATCTGAAAATTAACTACAATGGGGTAGAAACATTTGCCTTTGCTACATGGAGTGCATATACTGTATGAGCCTCTCAGTATTTATTTATTTGGTCTGACAGAATTCAAATTCTGACTTCTAGTTTCTCCTTCATGAAGACTTTACAGTCAGAACCCTCAACCCTCTTTGGTGTTACCATAAATTCAAGGTTATCCCGGCAAGACCTGTCTTCAAGCTCTGTTAATTTCAGGTTTACTTCTTGACCAGGCTCTAGGTTGATTATTCTGTCTTTCAGGACATTCTCCAGCTTTTGCAAGGTGGATATATCATCCGACTGCAAAGAGAGGGCATATTTGATGAAATCTATCCACCTGTTGCTGCATTGACATATTACTGTGCTGTAATAATCTTAAACATTTCCAAGTACATTTTATCAATTTTGCTTTCCATAAAGCCATATCCATGGGATGATCATGTGCCTAGGTGAGTTTTGAAAGCTGATTCAAACTTAGTCTTATTTTTTTTATATTTTATATTTTAATAAACAAATTAAACTAGCAAAATATGGAATGGAAACCACACAGACCGCAGCAGTAAAAGCACAAGAGTTGAGTATAATAAGCACATTCATCTTAACCAATCAAGACTTCATCAGACAAACAACATACTTAAAAAAACATATTTAAAACTTTTCAAATCACATAACCTTTTTCTGCCAAAAATTTTTTTACTGTTTTTTAAAGGAACACAACTCTAATATTTTAAATATAAGTATATATGTATGTATGTTAATATGTTCAATATAAAGTCATAATGAAATACAAAACACAAACATAAAAAAACTTAAATTTTTGAAAAATACATTTTCTTACTCGTCTATTATAAGCCTTTAAATTTAATAAAGAAGAGAGATGTGTTGCCATTAATACCATGAAAAACAGTAGCATTTAACTTAAGCTGCCTTGCTAACTCTCCCTTCTGCAGTACATAGCCCCATGGTCCTCCCAAACAGTGGAAACAACCTGTTCAACAATAAAAAAATGGAAAATGTGTCCTGGAATAACTTAACATGCTTTGCAAGTGCATTAGTTAAGTTTACTTTTTTAATATCATGAAGATGTTCATACATTCTCTTTTTTAGTGCTCCCTCTGTCTTTCCTACATAAAAACATAAACATGACTGACAAGTCATGATATAAACAACCCCCTCTGAAGCTCAATTAAATTCACTCAAGATTTTAATATTAATACCATTGATCAAAAAAACTTCACCTTTCTTAACAAAATTTCAATAACGGCAGTTAAAACAATGATGCATACCTTTACTACCTAACAAAACATCTGTTTTCATGTTAGATTAAAAAAAGGACCTGAAACTCAGTCCTTTCCTATAAACTACCGTGGGGTGATCCCCCAATTTCTCACTGATTTCACCATTTTCTAATAAAACGCACCAATTTTTAAAGAGTTGACTTAATAATCTGTCACTACTGCAAGAAGTAATAAAACTATTAACAAAGTATGACTTCAGCACAGGTGTTTCCAATATTTGCCTTTCCTGGTGAATAAGTATAACATCCCCTTATCCAAAATGGGGGTAAAAAAATTCCTTTCTCTTTTCGATATTACCTCATCCACAATAGAACTGAGGAACATTTCTGGATAGCCCCTTCTCAAAAACGTTTTCTCAATGAACTGACACTCATTCAAAAATTCATCAAAACATGCATCATTCTTGTCTCTCTTACGAGCTGGTCTTTTACCAGCCCTTTCTTTTGGGAGATGAGATGTGCACTTTGAAAATGCAAATAACTGTTAGAAAAAGTTGCCTTTCTATAAATTCTTGAAATCAATCCCTTATTAACATAACCTTTAACTAACAAAATATCAAGATATGGAATTTTATCTTTATCCATTTCATATGTAAATGAAAGAAAATCAGTGGTGTTATTCAGATAATCTACAAATTCTGGAATCAACTCAATCAATCAAATGAATTCTGGAATCAACTTGGACCTTTCGATCCAAGAAAAAATTCCAGCCTGTATTATTTCAAATGGAACTTAGTGCCTGTGACTGGAACCCTCTAAAAACCCTACCACTTGAAGAAGCTGCTATATATTTCAATAATAAATTCTTAACTATCCTTGACAGTCATGCACCTAAACGATCCATTAGAACAAAATCCAAACCTGCCCCTTGGCTCTCAAAAGATACCAGACAAAAAAATTTACTTAGAAATAAGTCCTGGGCTAAGTGGAGAGCAACCAGAAATACCCCAGATCAACAAACCTTTAGACAGCTGAGAAATGCTACAAAAAAAGCTATTCTCTCTGATAAAAAACTACTATAGCAAGCTACAGCAAAATCACCACAAAAATCCACACAAATTCTGAGCAAGTGTGAACAACCTCCTTCACCCAGGCCACTCTAGCACTCCTTCACCTCTAGGGTCTGAAAATAATACCTCTCATCAAACTGCCAATGCCTTTAACACTTTCTTCACAAACACCATACAAACTCTAGCCAACCAATTATCTACAGACAACTCTGATCTCCCTAACTCCTTACCTAATACTCAGCCAACATTCCAACTACAACCCATCCCCACCTCCTACATCTATAAACTTATCCACAAACTCAAGCCTTGCACCCCCTCAGCCGATAACTTACCATCTGAATACCTTCAGCAAGCTGCCAAAGTTATCGCCTATCCTATATCCATCCTGATAAACTGTACCATAACTGAAGGAACCATTCCCAATCTCTGGAAAATCTCTCATATTATTCCCTTACACAAAGGAAGTAATGCTATTGACTATTCAAACTACAGGCCTATAGCCCTCCTGTCTCCAATAGCTAAGATTATGGAAAAATGCATTCACCAACAGCTAATGAACCACTTACTAAAACATAACATACTAGCAAACTGTCAGCATAGTTTTAGGCCTCATCATAGTACTACCTCAGCTCTCTTATCATTTACAAACACCATTAATAATAACCGTAATAATAGCAGTCTCTCATCAGCACTCTTTCTCGACCTATCTAAAGCCTTTGATATGGTTAACCATCAATTACTCATAAACACTCTGTCATCCATCCCTCTAGACACCAAAGCAATTCTCTGGTTTAAGTCTTACCTTAGTAATAGACAGCAAGCAGTTCTTTGGGACAATCAACTATCTTCACACCTTCCTATTTCCCTGGGAGTCCCTCAAGGTTCCATTCTTGGTCCTCTCCTTTTCTCATTATTCATCAATGACCTTCAAATAGCCATTCCTCAAACAACCTGTATACAATATGCTGATGATTCCACTATTATATGCTCTGCCAACTCTATTTCTGTACTGCAGTCTCTAACCCAGACAGCTTTTAACACCGTAGAGACATGGTTCTCTAAACTGTACCTTCTTCTGAACACTAAAAAGACCATGTTACTACTGTTTACAACAAACAGCAAGTCCCCCCCATAGATTTCTCCATTCAATCTAGCAATGGTACCCTTATATCCCCAGACACTTCCACCAAACTATTAGGTATTACAATTGATAATAACCTCACCTTTGACATTCACATTAATAACACTATTAAATCTGTTAATAAAAAACTGGGCTCCCTATATAGGATAAAACCTTTCCTGACTCCAACTGCCAAAATGACTATTGCACACTCCCATTTAATTTCAGCTCTATTGTATGCAGCCCCCATTTACACTAATCTAAAAAAAGTAATCTTACCAAACTATCCAACTCCTATAATAGTATTGCTAGATTTGCCACTGGAAACCCATATAGAACTCACCATTGTCTTAACCTTTGTCAACTAGACTGGCTAGAACTAAAAAACCTTCTGTTACTTTCCCAACTTACCATCACTCATAAAATCTTCTATCAACCTAACAATACTCCAGTACTAAACAACCTTATATTACCCTACAGGAACCTTGACTCCTTACGCTCCTCCAATAAACTTCTAGCTAGGACCACCAAGTCTAACAACTTAGCTGGTGACTCACTTTTCTCAAATACTGTTGGAAAACATTAGAACCTCTTGCCCTCTGACCTTACTGCACTTCCATCCCTTTCTCTCTTTAAGCAAAATCTTAAGAAATATCTTAAAAATCACTGGCTATGCCCTTGCTATTTCCCAGACTGAATCTCTAGATATCTCTTGTCATTTCTTGCCATTCTACTCTTCTCTTCTCTTCTCTTCTCTTCTCTTCTCTTCTCTTTCCTGTCTATCCCTCTACTTTAGAGGCAACTCAGATAATCTCTACTACTTGACAACAATTATTATCCTTTCTACTTAGCTAAGAATGTACCCTGTTGGTAGTATTTCCTGCCTTTTGCTTTATACCTCCTCCTTTTCTTCCCTAACTATTTTTCTGATAATATGTTTAGTAAATTAACCATAGGAAAGTTACTGTCTGTGTAACTATTTTTACCTAGGTTTTAAAGATACCTCTAATAATGTCTATGGACTGCCCTAGACTTACATGCTGTAAAATGAGCTGTTGATGTATGTTGTATCTATTAGACTAATGTGTATTCAATTTTAAACCTTTTTTGCTGTGGTGGTGGTGGTTGTTGAAATTGGAGCTTTTCTCCCCGGGCAACAAACTGAAAATGGAAATATATCCAGCTCGACCAGCCCAGTTAACAAATGTTAAATAAAATAAATAAAATAAACTCAACTCTGACCTTATATACAATAAATATGCCATCCAAATATCTAGTATATAAGTACCACCAATCCTTGAAGCCACTGTCCAGTACAAACTTTTTCTCCCACTCGATCATCAGTATATTTGCATAAAGAAACCTATAGGCAGAGCCCATCACTATACCTTTAAGCTGATGGAAAAAACGATGGTTGAAAGTGATAAAATTATTATTCAATACCAAACTCAACATATCAACAAATACATTAATACAGTCATGTGTGAATGAAGTTTCATATAGTAAAAAATCCATAAATCAATCTAATCCAATATTATGTAGTATACAAGTATACAGATGTTTAACATCCACCATCAAAAAATAAACCCCTCATCAAAAGGCAAATCATTATATCTTGACAAAAAAATCCCATGAATCCCTACTTAGGTGGACAAATTTATTCAAAACACTCTAAAGATGGAAATCTAAAAACTTCGCAAGAGGTGATGTAATAGATACTCTTGCATCAACAATTGGTCTTAATGGTGGATCATATAAGTTTTTATGGATTTTTGGAGACAAAAAATTATTGGGATCGTGGGTTTTCCAACATAAATAACTCTCATATACCCCCTCCAACTCCAAATTCTTTCTCTCTTAAATCATTACCTACCAATTATATCAAATACTTACTGACTAAACTTACACCCTGTTCCTCTTCGGCTGACCATCTGTCTCCCTATTTCCTGCACGTAGCTGCTGAGTCCATTGCTATCCCTGTATCTATCGTAATAAATCACTCTATCTCTAAATCAAAAGTTCCTTCTATCTGGAAGGAATTCTATACCTTACCTATGCACAAGGGAGGTAACTCATCTGACATTTCAAACTTCAGACCTATTGCAATCCTGTCTCCACTATCAAAAATATTAGAAAAATGCATACATAAGTAGGTTATGCAATACCTACTACAGATTTCCTTGCTCACACCCACCCAGCATGGCTTTTGCCCCAAGCACAGCTCTTCAACTGCCCTAATATCCTTCACTAACACTATCTCGCAGGCCATGGATAACAATAAACTTGTTTCTTGCCTATTCCTGAACCTCTCCAAAGCCTTTGATACAGTCTCACACCCTCTACTACTATCCAAGCTGTCTAACCTCAACTTCTGTACCTCTACTATTAACTGGTTTACCAGCTATCTCACTGATCAACTGCAATGTGTGAAATGGCTCTCTGCTCTCTCTCTCTTTCCCTCTACCAGTGAAAATGGGGGTTCCCCAAGGATCCATCCTTGGCCCATTACTTTTTAATATATTCACTAGTCTAATCTTCTACATACTTCCTGTCCTCTGTCATCTCTTATTCAATATGCAGATGATTCTACAGTCATCACCATCGCACATTCTCCTGTTGAAGTTATCTCTGCTACTCAAGCATCTTCTAACTCAGTAGAATCCTGGCTCTGTGACAACCAGCTTATTCTTAATCCTAAAAAAAAAGAAACTCCTACTGTTTCTTCCCCAAAACCTCACCCACCTTAAATCACCCTTCTCAGTACTCTCCCTTAATAACACATCCTTCAATGCGGAAACCAACACAGAACTACTATGAGTAATAATAGATGACCAACTTAAATTTGACTTACATATAAATATCTGTATTAAAAAGACATACCAAAAATTGGGCCGTCTCTGTCGAAACAAAAGGTTTCTTACAAATAAAGCAAGAGTCACTCTCTCTCACTCATACCTGCTACCCAGTCTATTGTTTAGCTGTCAAATACTCACTAATCTCAACTCCACCCTTCTAGTAAAATTAGAATCCACCTGCAACAAGATTGCAAGATTCGCTGCCCAACAAATTTATAAATCTCACCATTGTATTTCACTAAGATACTTAAACTGGCCTGAACTATCCCACTCACTCCTTCTCTCCCAACTAAAAATAATCCATACAATTCTACACCAGCAATCTTTCTGACCCAGCCTATCCTCTTTAATCTCTCAGTACTCCCCCATCAGGTCCTTACAGAGCTCTGACCAAAACCTATTACAAATATACAAACCTAAAACTAAATATGGATGTTATCTCTACAGCTATAATCCTTCTATAGCATGGGATAAACTGCCATTAGAAATCAGTTACCTTGCACAAACTAATCAATTCAAAATTGCAACCAAAGAATACCTAAAAGCCTACTGCTCCTGTCCTTGTTATCATCCTCCATAACTTATTTTCAGTCCACTTGCTAAACACTACCTTACTGTTCACCATCAGTAAACCTCCCTTACCTCCTATAATGAACTATAACCCCTGCATACTATTCATCTTTGAGTCTACAGATTTCAGTTCCTCTGCAGATCTCAAATATTTATTGGAAACAGCTACTATTATTTATAATTATTGCTGCTTTATGAATTTTTTGTCTTATATTGTATAATCCTTCTTAACTAATTACCTCTATATTAACTAGTATACTTACTATGTAACTACTATACAATTCTAATGTTTTGTAAAGATTTATATACTGTGGAGCTTTTCTCCCTGGGCCTCCGATGAAAAAGGGTCATTTCAGCTCAGTCAGACCATCCCGGTCAACAAATGTAAAATAAAATAAAATAAAATAAAATGAAATAAATAAATAAATAAATAAATTCATTTGGAGTAATTTGCTGTTGCATAAACATGTCATATAATCAAATTCTGATTATATCATAAGCCACAAGTATATCTTTTCAGATACCTATCTGTATGAATCTTGAAATAAAACATTGTATATTTTCTGATTATTTAACATCGGATCCATCAATACCACTCCACCCCCTTTATGGGGTTATATGAGTCTTATGTCACTGATTTTTAACTAATGTAAAATTTCCAAGTCATCCTTTGTAATATTGTTAGAATACAAATTAATTTTAACTTGGTTGCCAAGAAAGGCTCTAATATCAAACTCGCATAACTTTTCAAAAATATAAACAGTAAGGTGAGGAGGGGGATTGTAAATACTAGGTATTCTCAGGACATTAGCTAAATTATTTTCATTATTAAATAACAGTGCCAAATTCAATTTCTTGGTGTAAAGTTTAAGGTCCATTAAGGTTGTAGCCAAATCAGTACATCTTAACATAACGAATGAGAAACCTTTAGTTTGTAAGTCAGCATGCTTAGTTCCCACTTCACAAAAACTAAAACTAAAAATTTTAAAATCACCTGAATTGTTAAGTAAAATATCCACCAAATAAGAAGTCTTATTGTCAGATTCATTCTCCCTCAATAGCTCTGCCTCTTCCATTGTCCATTGTTCTTCCACTGTCCCTGCCATTTCTGCCGATTGTCCTGTTTCAGTTGTTTCTCCCTCAGATGTTTGGAACTCCTTGGGGAGAGTTAGGTACAGATTATACCAAAACTCCACAGCAGTGCAGAAAAGAAAGCAAATAAAGGTCCATACACCTGTAGGCAAAGACAAAGCCAAGCCAAACCAATATGGTATAAAATTTAATACAAAATATCCACACCAAATAAGCGCTTTCATTTCACCCATGGAAAATTTATCAGAATGGTGTATTGTCACAAACTGTTAAAATAATCAAAACCAGAGTGTGAGTGGCTGTAAGTTAATTACACAATGTTTGAAAATTTAAAGAAACATCACAGAAACGTGTATACTCTTGTTTAACATATATACACACACATATGCACAACACAATTTGGTAAAATATTTACAAAAATGTATGTACACAAATATTATTTACAAAAGTGTATAGAATCTCCTAAACATGACAACAAAGATGTTATAAAATGTTTGCTTTCAATTTCAAGGTAGGAACTATAGAAAGGTGGTCATTTAAATCAGGGTTTACACAGGTATCAAAAAACATTTGCCATATCATCTCTTGATATTCCAACCTGGTTTCCCAATCACCACCCCTTTCTGGAATCTGAACTTGCTGTATCACCCAGAATTTAAATTTGGCTGAGGGACAAGCTAAATGATGTCTGTACAGGGCATTGGTGTCTTTTCCCTTGTTTAGATCATATAAGTGCTCATATATTCTCTGTCTAAGACATCTCCCAGTCTTGCCTATATAGAATGCATAGATGGTACAATATACCATGTATACTATTCTTTTAGAGGCACAATTCTGGTGTCCTTCAGTAGGAATAAATTATCCAAGCTTGGTAAAAACAACTCACTGTTACTGACCACCATCCAACACCGTGCACAACTGCCACATCTGAAAGTACCCTTATTTTTATACTGTGTGAAGTTATTTACTCGTGATGCATTCTCAAACAAGTTCTTAAGGCTGGCACCTCTCCTATAACCAACCTTAAAGGAATATTGAAAAACAGAGAGTGTTGGGCATCATGGCAAACATATTCCAGAAAATAAGAATAATTTCTTTGATTTGCAAAGAATCTTGGTTGTACCCTAACATACAGTATATATCCTTGGTTCCCAGAGGTTCCTTTGCCTAAAGAGTAAACACATCTTATGTTACCCCTATTTCCAAGGTCTCCTGAATGAAACAATGTAGCAAGGAAAATGAAGCAGCAGGCTCTAAAGGAACCTGAGTAAACTTCTCTAAAATGAAATTAAGATCCCAGGGAGGAGGAACAGGCTTTATGGAAGATCTAATATTAAGGATGCCTTTAAAAATTTGTTTAACCTCAAATCTAGAAGCTAAAAGAGGAGACAAAGGCAGACAAGCAGAGATAGCTGATAAGTGGGCCTTAATAGAAGACTAGGCCAAACCAGCATTGATAAACTCACACAAATAAGAGAGAACCAAAGGAACATCCACAGTAAGCTTGTCCAGGTTACAAGAGAGATACCAAATAGAAAGCCTCTTCCATTTGTTTAAGTAGGATTTCCTAGTAGTAGATTTCCTTGCCTCCTGCAGGACTTGCAGGCATCTGTGAGGAATCAAAATCCTATTGCCCACAGTGTTAGTTGAAGCATGGACAGGTGGGGATGGATGACAGATCCCTTGTCTTGTGTGATTAGATCCACCCTGTGAAGTAACTTGTGATGATTACCCCTAGCTAGATGCAGATGTAGAGGGAACCAGTGCTGTTGCGGAAAAAAGGAAGTCACCAAGAAGATTTTGGGAGCATCCTGTTGAATCTTGAACAGGACTTTTGGAATGAGAAGAAGGGGAAGGAATGCATAAAGAAACATCCCCTTCCAAGAAAATGAGAGGGTATCCACCTTCCACAACAGAGGACCTGTGATTCTGGCATAAAACAGAGGAAGTTGTCTGTTCAGAGGGGGGCCAAAAAGATCCACTTGAGGAGTACCCCACTGGTGCATAATGTCCAGAAACACATCCTTGTGAAGCATCCATTCATGGAACTGAATTAAAGACCTCTTCAGAGTGTCTGCCACAAGGCTCTGACCAGAAGGGATATAAGCTACCTGAACAGTTACTTGATACTTGACAGCAAGATCCCATACCAGAAGCGCCAACCAGCAAAAAATATAAGATCTTGTTCCTCCTTGTTTGTTGATATACCACATTACTGTGGTATTGTCTGTGAACATCTTGAGAGTCCCTGCAGAGAAAAGAGGATGAAAGGCCTGAAGAGCCAGCAGAACAGCTCTTGTCTCTTTGATACTGATGTTCTCCTTCTGCTGACGAGGTGACTACACTCCCTGTACTTTTAGGGAGCCAAATGTTGCCCCCCATCCCATGCCTGAAGTCTCCGTGAACAATTCCTGAGAGGGAAGAGGGGGATGAAAAGGGATCCCTGGATTCAGAGACAACTGCTGAATCCACTAGTGAAGTTCCTGTCTGAGACAAGGAGGAAGAGGAGCTACAAAGTCTAGAGGATGTGCATGTTGGGGCCACACTGACTTCAGAAACCACTGAAACCTTCTCATGTGAAGTTTGGCCAGAGGGAGTATCGGAATGGTGGATGCAATGAAACCCAGAGCTCTCAAAAACTCCCTGGTCATAATAGAAGCCAGAGGAAGAAGAGTTTGATAGAAAGAAATGAGAGTTAAGGCCTTTGGAAGGGGCAGAGATACAAGCATTGGCACCATCTGAATCCTGCAACCCAGAAAAGCATGATCCTGAGAAGGAGTCATTAAAGACTTTTTGAAATTTATATTGACCCCCAGGCTCTGAAGAAGGGAAACTTCAAAATGAAGATTTTGCAAAAGGGTCTCTGGAGAGGTCACCTGAATCAACAGGTTGTCTATGTAAGGAGACAATTTGATCTCTCAAAGTCTGCAAAAAGCCATCACAGCAGCAATGCATTTGGTGAACACCTTGCGAGGCAGTAGAAAGGCCAAAGAGTAAAGCAGAGAACTGAAAATGACAGAAAACAACAGAGAAACACAAAAACTTCCTGAAAAGAGGATGGATCAGAATATGTAGATAAGCATCATTGAGATCCAGCGACACCATATAGGCCTGATGGAGCAAGAGAGAAAACAGAACCTGAAGGGACAACATCTGAAAGGAAGGCACTTTTAGAAAACTAGTTAGATGAGAGAGGTATAGAATAGGTCTTCAACTGCCCTCTTTTCTGGACACTAGAAATAGTCTGGAGTAGTACCCCCCTTTGGGACACAGGCACGTCTTGAATAGTACCCTAAGTCAAGAGAATTTGAAGAACCTCTGGGAAAAAGGGAAGTTGTTCCTGAGGAGGCTGAGGGATGCCCATAAAAGGAGGGTGGGATTTTCAAACCAAGAAGTATCCCTGACGAATAATTGACAAAACCCAAGAATCCTGAGTAATCTGAAACCATCCTGAGTAATCTGAAACCAACCAGGAAGAGAAAGAGAAAGGCAAAGAGAAAGAGGAACGTGGCTGGGAAGAGACAGTCATATAGCACCTGGTTTGTCTGGAAAGGAAAGCTTTGGAGTCCCTGAAAACTGAGAAGCCTTAGCAGGTGGAGCCCATTTGCCACTCTTCCTACCCTTAGTAGAAGGGCAGGATTGCCTATGAACAAAGACAGGGGTAGTTTTTCTGAAATTTAGGCACAAGAGAAACAAACACATGTTGAAGCTCCTGTAACGCCTTACCCTATTCCTGAAGGAACTTAAACAAACCAGCAGCAGCTTCCCCAAACAAAAGTTTAGAATCCAGAGGAGCATCCATCAGTTTACCTTTAATATTATCACACAGAGGTTGAAGTCTAAACCAAGAATACCTCACGATCACTGAACTAAAAACATCAGCCATAGATGTGGCATCTGCTACATCATAACTACATTTGATAGAATGATGGACCACTTGAGAGGAAGTCCCTAGCAAGGAAAGAACAGAAGTTTTACCCTTTGAGACTGGAAAATTAGAAATAAGTTGACAGGCTGGAGAAAGAAGAGCCAACATATACCTAGACATATTGGTCTGATAATTAATAGTCCTAAAAGCTAGGGTAGCCGAAGAGTAAACCTTCTTACCCAACCTTTCCATAGTTCTGCTATCCTTGTCAGAAGGCAATAACTTGGGTGAAGGAAGCAATTGAGATGGCTTATCAGATGCTACAGACATGACAGCAGAATCAGCAGCAGGACATTTATATAGGAAAGAAAAATCCTCAGGCACCCTATAAAACCTGTCATGCTTCTTGGGAGCAGGGGGAAGAGAATCAGGTGCATGAGAGGCATTGGAAAAAGCAACCATCAAAGCAGCCAAAACAGAAGGAATAGCTACAGGTTTAGGGGAGTCCAACTGCAGAAATTCATAGTTCTTCTTATCGATATCAGAGACCTGAAAACAATTGAACTTAAAAAAAATCCATCATCCTAGAGAGTGTGTCCCCAAAGGAAATTTCCTCAAAAGGAACATCTGGGCTAATATATCCCTCCTCCTCTGATCCATATTCTAAAGGAGAAGGAATTTGACTAGAATAAGTCAGGGATTCAATGCCTGAATCCATCTCATTCTCAGAAGAATCCTGTTCTCTAGGCCTTTTAAGGGGAGTAGAGGACCAAGGAGAAGCATGAATCGAACCCCGTTGAGGAGGCTTTAAGAACATTAAAGCAGCAAATAGCCCTGAGTGAAGGCCTGCCACTCTCTGTGGAACCCTAGCAGCAGATGAAACATGTTTAACTTTTTTGTTTCTTCTTTAAGGAAGCATTCCCTCCAAGAAGTTGAGAAGGCTCAGACCCAGGACACTAGTCGAGAACCATAGTAGGAACTTCTTCCCCAACCAAAAACTGAGGAACTCCCCTAGGCCCCTCAGAAAAAAAATCAGCCATGATGCTCCCTGAATGTCTGAGACAGATGCCTGCAAAGCCTCTTCAGACGTGCTGCCAGCTAAACCCTCACCAGGCTCCGACACGGTCACGGCAGAGAAATCTGACAACATAGCTGGGTGATCCTGTGGGTGTGTAATGACCTCAGGTGAAACACCTGGCAGAGGCAGGACAGCAGAAAATTCTGGTCGTATTTTTTTGCCTTCTTCTTCCATTGTGGCTGACCCTTGGGGCAGGAGATTCCTTCCATCGTATCTTTAGTGAGAAGCTTAAGACACTGGTTCTCAAGATAAAACAAAAAAAAGCACTACTGTTGTGAGTCCACAAGACAATTTATTCCAAATATAAAACTCAAATAAAATTAAGCACTTTCGTCAATGCCAGTTGACTTCATCAGAATCCTTGATTCTTGTGGACTCGCAACAGTAGTGCTTTTTTTGTTTTATTTGTGGTATTTGAGCACTATTGCACCACCTTTTGGGTTATTGTGACTGGTTCTCAAGATACAAGGAAAGGGAAGAAAGCCTACTGTGGAGGGTTTTCAGGGTGAATGCCTGACAAATCGAACAAGATGTATGGTCATGAGACGCTCCTAGACAAAAAAGACACTTGTCATGGTGGTCTTTATGGGGAATCTGTCTCCCACACTGGCATTTACCATTCCCGGATGATATTAACCCCAAGGATCACAGAAAAAGTAAGAAAAAACAAAATCCCCAAAGGGAAATTTATCTGCAACTGCAAAATAAGTCAGCAAACAGGTGTAGGTAGTCACTAGGGAACAAAAATGTGTTCAACTGGTAGAAAATGGATGCAGGTAAGCAGACCAATGGTAAAAAAAGAAATGTTCAGACTGGTGGCAAAGAAGTTCTGATTATGGTAGGCCTGGATGTCACCTTTATACCCTGTGCTAAGTGGAGTACCTCAGGGTTCAGTCCTGGGACCGCTCTTGTTTGGCATCTACTTCTCTGAAGTACAGGCCAACACTAAGGGACTCTGGATAACAAATTTCACAGATGACTGAAAACTGGGAGCCATTATTGAATCCCCAAATGATGTGGATACTCTACAAAAGGGCCTTACAGAAACAGATGCTTGGTGCCAGAGCCATGGGCTCAAGCTCAGTGCCAAGAAATGTATAGTTATCCCCTTTGGGAAAAAACATGTATCCGTGGATTACCATATAGGTGGCAGCACAATAAACACTGAAAGTGTGATAAGAGACTTTGGGACACAGGTGGACAGTGGTCTCACCTTCCATAACCACATTGCCACAACAGTCAGAAAATCCTTCTATGTGGCACACCTCATCACTAAGGGCTTTTCATCCAGAAAAAAGGAGGTCATTGTCCCACTGTACTCATCCCTCATTAGACCCATTATAGAATACAATGCCCCGTTTGGTATGTACCTCTCAAGACATCTGCAACAACTGGAAAGGCCACAGAAATACCTCACTAAAAGAATCATAGGCCTAAAGCAGATTCCCTATGCTGACCACCTTAAAACCTCCAGCTATACTCTGTCGCATATCGTCTACTCAGAGGCGATCTCTGCTTAACATACAAGGCCATGTCAAACCCAGAGCTGCTGGACATGCTACACTTAAAGAAATCCCATTCCCTCAGAGCCACACGCTCCAGGGATCTAAACTTTGTCAACACAATAAACAAAACATGCTGGAGGGATAGGTTCCTGACCCAGAGACTCCCCAGACTCTGGCATAGATTGCCCATACATGTCAAGCAGAGTGCCTCTTTGGCCCTCTTCAAAAGGAACCTTGACGATTGGATGGGAGAAAGGAAATTCACCCCGGGGATCACGTCAGTCGACCTGCTAGACAGGGGTCCAGGGAAGTAAATAGTGTGGGAAGAAATAGCCAGGGAATTGTTATGGCTAGGCTTGCATAGGCCTTAGGGCTGATAGCCTAGTACCAACCTATGAACCTATGAACCTATGCAAGGAGCATTTGTGTGATGTTCACCGTACCTTTAAAAAGCAAGTAGCCTTTGGTAGACTGGCTGGACATTTGGGCTTCTACAGCAGGGAATTCCATCTGCTA
Organism: Protopterus annectens; assembly: GCF_019279795.1. Classification (NCBI taxonomy): domain Eukaryota; kingdom Metazoa; phylum Chordata; order Ceratodontiformes; family Protopteridae; genus Protopterus; species Protopterus annectens. Next base: position 356,400,189 of record NC_056726.1, read on the forward strand.
AGAATATTGCAACAGTGAAAGTAATGACATCTAATGTGTCCACAGGAATGCAACTCCCAAATTAAATAATTCAGACTATGCTTGCAATGTATTTTCTCTTAACCCTCCCCACCCTGGCCTTTCTCTGAAAAATGCAGGAAATCTTTCTCTTTGCCTTGCTACTTGAAAATGGATAACCATAAACTCTTAGGTTTAAAATATTATAGAACATAGTTTACAAACTTCAATGGGCATCCTTTAGAATTCTCTCAGCATTCCAGTGATCATTCCTCAGCCCCAAAAGGCCAGTTTCTTCATATGCCCCTAATACTTTCAGACTTACTGCTTGAGGGTGTCTTAGATCCCAGGAAAGACGGAACCTGGATGCCTATTCTAGAGCTATCCAATCTAAACACACTTCTGTACATTCAAACATCTATTGTTACGACAAGTTAACTATACAGCTGTAAGAGAAACAAATGATTTTAAAATCTTGCCATTGGTATTAATCTTATAGCTTTATTACATTTTTAAATTATTGTGCCATATCTGCCATTTTCTTTTCTTTAAATCTTATATATTAACTTTGAGATAAGGGTGCCATGAAGTAGGTGGACCACTCCAATGTAATGCAAACTTGGACTAAGTACATATTCTTAGTTTTCACACATGCAGTGCAGCTATTCTGAAGGTCTAGTTGAAAGTTCAAAAGGAATTTTCTCCACAGCATGCAAACACACACACGTGCACACACACACACACACACACACACACACACACACACACACACACACACACACACACACACACACACACACACACACACACACACACACACACACACAGTAATCTGACAGCAGGTATACCCCTGCAGATTCTGACATTCAGTTCTCCTCTGTACTTCCCTACACTTACCTGCATTACAGTCTTTCCTATTGATTATAATGAGA
>NC_056726.1:356406117-356465878 GCF_019279795.1 Protopterus annectens
AATTTGTCAGCCCTCAGATTTGCTATATCTTCCAGCTGAGTATAGGTGTTGCCATCTAAAACTAATTCCTTACATTGTTGAGATTTGCCTTAAGATTGGGGACATAATGCCTTATGGTTATCCTTAACTTTGGAGGCTATTTTTACCACAATATCTGCTTTTAGAGACTTGACTAGTTCCCTGATTCACTTGTTTAGACTAATGAAGGACTTTTTGCTCTGTTGAGCACATTCCCTTTTACTGCTCAACATGATTTTCTTTCTTTTATTGTAAAACCTATTAATAATAGGGGTTTACCAGGGTGGCTTGTTTTAGCAATTTGACCTGGGTTTATTTTGGTCTGGTACTGCCATTTGTATGTAGTTGTTTATATGGTTGTACAGGGCTTTTGTGTACACTTCTGCATAGTTTTTTGTGTTTTCTGGATTTGGGGCACCTTGGAAACATAGCTATGCCATCCCTTAATAGGGGGTAATTTACCTTATAGAAGTTCTTAAATTTGAGTGGTTAGATGGGGGAGTAGTTTTACTTTTATTTCAGGGGAGACTGGTTTGTGATCTGTTCTTATCAATGAGGACATTGCACTTTGGGTGGGGGGTGCAGCACTCTCCCATATTTGTAAGTACCAGATCTTGGATATTTGTTCCTCTAGTGAGAATGTAGACTTGCTGCTGCAGGGCATTTGAATTTACATTGTCAAGAAATCATTGGGCCTGCATGTTAGTGGTCGTGTATGCCTCCCAATTAATGGAGGGATAGTTAAAATCACTCATCAGTATGGTATTGGGCTGGATAGTGAGTGATTCTAGTAACAGCAGATATGATGTGTAGGCTTCCTGGTTCATGGTGGGGGACCTGTAGCTAGCAAGAATATGGTAATGGATATTTCCCTTGGTTAGTTGGACATGGAGTAGCTCAAGCATGTCATATTGTTTGACCAGCCTTGAGGTGTGCTTATCCTTTATGTAAATAGATACACCTTCAGCTTTTGCTCTTTCATGTTCAGTGGGTGATCGGAATGCACTGCTGCACTGCTTTCCATGGCTTTGAACCATGTTTCAGTAACTGCACAGACGTCAGAATTCTTCAGGGTGAGGAGAGCTTCCAGGAAGTGCAGTTTCTTGTTGAGACTTGCAGAATTGAGTAGCAGGACCTTCAGCTTGTCCTGAGTAGCTTTTGTTATGTTAGAAGGTTTATCTGTTTAGCAATGCCCAAAAGAGGCACCATAGGTGTGGATAATGTTTTGGCCAATACCCAAATGCTTAGAGGTGACAGGTAAAGACAGGTGTCATGTGATTAGCCTGTGCATCTAAGCACAAAAGGAGCAGCAATTATAAACTATAAAATGCAACCAATAGCCCATTAAAAACAATTATTAACGATCTGAAAATTCATAAATACTTCCACAATTGCCTCTGTGTGAATGATGTAGTGATATGTATAATATATGAATACCTTACATAAATAGAAAGTATAAAAATTCCAACTATGACCAGGTATCTCAGAAAAAAAGTAAAACTCATCGAAACAGCAAAAATGGCACTGAGGTAAGGATCCAGACTTTAAAGATTTATTATCCAAAAAACATAGAACACAAGCGCTTTCAACAGGTAGGCTTCTTCAGGTGTTTGTTTGTGTCTTTCGGCTTTTCCCGGTTAGGGGTCGCCACAGCAGAACTCCGGTCCGCTAATGATTGGTAGTTGATTTTTACATACCGGGTTACCAGCCCTGACGCACAACCTTCAATGAAGGTACACCCATTCACGCATGTCTCCATGAAGAAGACGCTCTAGCTGAGAATCGAACCGGACAGCGGCTTACTGTGCGGCGACAACGCTACCATAAATTAAAATGCTGACATCTCTATTTATACTAATTGCCATCTGAATCTCCAGATCATTCTTAAAGGCATATTGTAGTAAAACACTTTATTCATGGAACCATGACTTATAACATAAATACATACATATATAAACATTTATAAAAACACTTAAAAATTAATATAAAAACATATGTCAAAACATATGTACATTCAAAAGGACTATTTCATCTATGCAAAGGTTTGTTCTTTAAGACTGGTCTCAAAGGAATGTTTTCATTTAAACCATGTCCTATGGCTGCCCTAAGTCTGATTATCCATCTCGCTTCTAAACTTTCAGTGTGTATCTTAACATTCCCTCCTCGTATGCTTTCAAATATCCTACCTATAGTCCTAAAAGAAAATGAATGTTGTATACTAGTATCACTAATGTGTCTAGCAAGAGCATTAAAGGTGCTGCCTTTCCTTATGGATATAAGTGCTCCCTGATTCTATCTTTAAAAGTTCTATCAGTTTTACCTACATAGAACTTTCTGCAAGTATTACATGTAGCAAGATAGACTATATGCTGGGAATCACATCTGCCATTAACACTAAAGTTATAGATCTCATGAGTGCCCGGGTGCTGAAAAGATATACATGTATCTATAAAACTACAAAAATTACATTTACCAGAGGATCTGCTACCTCTGGTGGTACTTAATGTAGCGTTTTCTTTTGGATAACATAACTGCCTACGTAAGGATTTCTGATTCTTGAAAATTAACTGTGGTCTAGCTCCTATATATTTGCTAATTTGTGCATCAGAGATTAAAATGTTCCAGTTTCTGTTGATAATATTGGTATAGTATTTTATATCCCTAGAATAACTGAAACATAATCTCAAAGGTTGTGGATTAGTTGCACTCTGAATGTTCTTATTAACAGCCGTATAATTGGAGAAATAAGGCTTAGCTTTACTTTGCCTCATTTTCATTGCATTTTGAAGCCCTTGATTAATAAGTTTGGGTTCATAGCCTCTTTCTTTTAACTCATCTTGTACTTTACTAAGCTGTACATCAAAGTCAGTAGCATTGGCATTTAATCTGGATGCTCTAAAAATTGATTTTGTGCTACATTCTTGAATATAAACTGGGGATGCATGCTATCTCTATTAAGTAAATTATTAACACGGCATTCCTTCCTATATAACCTGACATTAAACTGACCATTCAAGTCCTGTAGCACAGTAACATCCAAAAAATTAACTTCCCTAAAGGAATGATTCACTGTAAACCTCAGGAAGCTCGTAGTGGTGTTCATATATTCAACAAAGATTTCTAGCTCATCAACTGTACCCTCCCAAACTAAAAAAAGGTCATCCACAAATCTACGGAAGAATCTTATCTTGTCTTTAAAGGTATCATTCCCCAGTATCACTTGCTGCCATCCCAACATCACAGCATTAGTGTAGCTGTTGGCACAAGATTTCCCCATGGCAACACCTTGACGTTGCCAATATTTGTCTTGAAAGATAAAAACATTGTTTTCTAAAACCAACCTCAGTAACAGTCATACAGATTCTATAAAATTACTGTCATATTTCCCACTATCAACCAACAATTTAATGACACTATTGATGCCATAGTCATTGGGTATGATCGTAAACAAAGAAGTTACATCAAGTGTAACTAACAACAATTGTGTACTTTTGACTTGTGCTCTATCATAAATAAATGTGTACAAGTCTTTGACAAACTGTTCGGTGTCTTTTAATATATGGCAAGTTTCATTAATCAAAGGTCTCAATGTTTTCTCTAAGGAGATGGAGACTGATTCAGTGCACCAATTTCTGCCAGCTACTATAGGTCTCATGGGAGGGTTTATCAAGCTCTTATGTATTTTGGGTAGACCTTGAATAATGGGTATAATTGTACAAACTAACGTCTATCAAATTTGCTGTGAGCATATCCTTCAGTTGTTTATGTACATTACTAATCATTGCATTAACATATGCTTTGCTTATAACTTTATAGAACATATCATCACTCAACATCAGGAACATTTTTAACATAATTGTTCTTGTCTGGGCATATCATAATCATAGAACTGGTCTGCAAACGCTTTAAAGCTAAGCGTTCATCAGTTTTCAAATTATGCCACTTCTTGCTATCATTCTTTGTGTTCAAGTCATAAAAAACTTTATATGCATCATCTATGCACAATTTTTCAAAAGCAGACAGTAATGCATTCATTTGGGGCGTATAAATACTAGGTTTTCTAAAAACAGTAACTTTGCTACTAACATTACTATCATATAACAACTTCAGCATTAAATTCCTAGTAAACAGTTTAATATCAATCACAATGTCAGCGATATGAGAGTCCATGGTTGGAATGAACGACAGTCCTTTCTTCAAAACATTATATTCAGCTTTAGAAAGTTTATATCTAGATAAATTGATTAATAAATTTTTGTAGTTTTATAGATACATGTATATCTTCTCAGCGCCCGGACACTCATGAGATCTATAACTTTAGTGTTAATGGCAGATGTGATTCCCAGCATATAGTCTATCTTGCTACATTTAATACTTGCAGAAAGTTCTATGTAGGTAAAACTGATAGAACTTTTAAAGATAGAATCAGGGAACACTTATATCACATAAGGAAAGGCAGCACCTTTAATGCTCTTGCTAGACACATTAGTGATACTAGTACCCAACATACATTTTCTTTTAGGACTATAGGTAGGATATTTGAAAGCATACGAGGAGGGAATGTTAAGATACACACTGAAAGTTTAGAAGCGAGATGGATAATCAGGCTTAGGGCAGCCATAGGACATGGTTTAAATGAAAACATTCCTTTGAGACCAGTCTTAAAGAACAAACCTTTGCACAGATCAAATAGTCCTTTTGAATGTACATATGTTTTGACATATGTTTTTATATTCATTTTTAAGTGTTTTTATACATGTTTATATATGTATGTATTTATGTTATAAGTCATGGTTCCATGTATAAAGTGTTATACTACAATATGCCTTTAAGAATGATCTGGAGATTCAGATGGCAATTAGTGTAAATAGAGATGTCAGCATTTTAATTTAGTACACCTGAAGAAGCCTACCTGGTGAAAGCACTTGTGTTCTGGGTTTTTTGGATAATAAATCTTTAAAGCCTGGAGCCTTACCTCAGTGCCATTTTTGCTGTTTCTACGAGTTTTACTTTTTTTCTGAGGTACCTGGTCATAGTTGGAATTTTTATACTTTCCACTTATTTGTTTCTTTGCTGTTCCAGCAGAGCCAGGATTATGGCAACAGGCACTGCTATTAATTCGGAAGACATTGACTTGGACTATACACCTACTTTGAATGACTTATGGACTAATAACAATGTGTGTCAGTTTATCTCAAAGGTGAGCGAAAAGCATAACCCCTTGTTATGCGTCAGTGCTCTTTTAGAGAATGAAGATACTATTAATGTTGACTATGTTGCACTGAAGAGTGAACTATTTACAATTGAGAAAGATCTACTGAAGTTAAAAAGGACTCAGTTTGAGAAATACCGTCTACAGACTTGTGTATCTGAAGACATTATTCCTAGGGGTCTTAGAATCTTAAAAATGCCTGCTCAGGTAGATTGCGACCCTGTTCTGCTTTCTGCCTGGCAGAAACTCAATATCCAGACTAGCTTTGGATATTTAAAGTTATTGATTGAATCGGCTGAGAAAGAAGAATTTAAGTTGTTGTCTGTGGTTAAATCTAAATATTTAGACATTTGTGCAAGGTATGAACCAAGTGTGCTTACTAAATTCTTTAATGATATGCTAGACAACGTGTTTGACTATGGTCACAGTTTAACACAAGTTAAACTTAAAAAACTGCAAAGGGACAGATCGGACTTTTCTGCAGGTCAGGTTTTTATGTGGCCGAGAGCAGTCCCTTTGGTTGGTTCTAACAGAAATGGTACTGGCCATGGAATTGTACCGACAAGTCAAACCTCCTTGAATCATGTTGAGACCAACAGTAAAAGAGATCTAACTGTTATGACGAATCCTGAGGCTGAGAGCGTGCATGAAGAGTTGGATAGGAGGAGCCCTGCAACTATTGAATTAGGTTGTGACCGCTTACTGAATGAAACAGTGGTCCTAAAAAGAAAGTCTTGGTAACTCAAGCCCAGGTCCATTGTGAGATCAATGGCAGTATACAAAAAGGTAATGATGAGTTGCAACCAGCAACACCTACTTTTTTAGGCAGTCCACATCCTGTGGGACTGCAATTTCCACTACCTACAAGGAGCAGGTCCGCGAGTCGAGGCAGAGGAAGGACGGATCAGACAGAGCCAAGGGGGAGAAGCACAACGAGGAACAAGCGGAAACAAACAGACAGCTTGGTGAGTCCGTACAATATAAAGAAGGCTTTCGTCAATATGAAAAATTAGTCATTAATTTATCTAGATATAAGCTTTCTAAATCTGAATATAATGTTTTGAACAAAGGACAGTCGTTCATTCCAACCATGGACTCTCATATCACTGACATTGTGCTTGATATTAAACTGTTTACTAGGAATTTAATGCTGAAGTTGTTATATGATAGTAATGTTAGTAGCAAAGTTACTGTTTTTAGAAAACCTAGTATTTATACGCCCCAAATGAATGCATTACTGTCTGCTTTTGAAAAATTGTGCATAGATGATGCATATAAAGTTTTTTATGACTTGAACACAAAGAATGATAGCAAGAAGTGGCATAATTTGAAAACTGATGAACGCTTAGCTTTAAAGAGTTTGCAGACCAATTCTATGATTATTATACGCCCAGCTGATAAAGGAGGGCCTATTGTTGTCTTAGATAAGGACGATTATGTTAAAAAAATGTTCCTGATGTTGAGTGATAATATGTTCTATAAAGTTATAAGCAAAACATATGTTAATAGAATGATTAGTAATGTACATAAACAACTGAAGGATATGTTCACAGCAAATTTGATAGACGTTAGTTTGTACAATTATTTTTTGATTTCTAGTCCTACTATACCCATTATTTCAAGGTCTACCCAAAATACATAAGAGCTTGATAGACCCTCCCATGAGACCTATAGTAGCTGGCAGAAATTGGTGCACTGAATCAGTCTCCATCTCCTTAGAGAAAACATTGAGACCTTTGATTAATGAAACTTGCCATATATTAAAAGAGACAGAACAGTTTGTCAAAGACTTGTACACATTTATTTATGATAGAGCACAAGTCAAAAGTACACAATTGTTGTTAGTTACACTTGATGTAACTTCTTTGTTTACGATCATACCCAATGACTATGGCATCAATAGTGTCATTAAATTGTTGGTTGATAGTGGGAAATATGACAGTAATTTTATAGAATCTGTATGACTGTTACCGAGGTTGGTTTTAGAAAACAATGTTTTTATCTTTCAAGACAAATATTATTGGCAACGTCAAGGTGTTGCCATGGGGACATTTTGCGCCAACAGCTACGCTAATGCTGTGATGTTGGGATGGGAGCAAGTGATACTGGAGAATGATACCTTTAAAGACAAGATAAGATTCTTCCGTAGATTTGTGGATGACCTTTTTTTAGTTTGGGAGGGTACAGTTGATGAGCTAGAAATCTTTGTTGAATATATGAACACCACTACGAGCTTCCTGAGGCTTACAATGAATCATTCCTTTAGGGAAGTTAATTTTTTGGATGTTACTGTTCTACAGGACTTGAATGGTCAGTTTAAAGTCAGGTTATATATAAAGGAATGCCGTGTTAATAACTTACTTAATAGAGATAGCATGCATCCCCAGTTTATATTCAAGAATGTAGCACAAAATCAATGTTTTAGAGCATCCAGATTAAATGCCAATGCTACTGACTTTGACGTACAGCTTAGTAAAGTACAAGATGAGTTAAAAGAAAGAGGCTATGAACCCAACCTTATTAATCAAGGGCTTCAAAATGCAATGAAAATGAGGCAAAGTAAAGCTAAGCCTTATTTCTCCAATTATACGGCTGTTAATAAGAACATTGAGAGTGCAACTAATCCACAACCTTTGAGATTATGTTTCAGTTATTCTAGGGATATAAAATACTATACCAATATTATCAACAGAAACTGGAACATTTGAATCTCTTTTGCACAAATTATCAAATATATAGGAGCTAGACCACAGTTTACTTTCAAGAATCAGAAATCCTTACATAGGCAGTTATGTTATCCAAAAGAAAACGCTACTTTAAGTACCAGCAGAGGTAGCAGACCTTGTGGCAAATGCAATTTTTGTAGTTTTATAGATACATGTATATCTTTTCAGCACCCGGACACTCACGAGATCTATAACTTTAGTGTTAATGCCAGATGTGATTCCCAGCATATAGTCTATCTTGCTACATGTAATACTTGCAGAAAGTTCTATGTAGGTAAAACTGATAGAACTTTTAAAGATAGAATCAGGGAACACTTATATCACATAAGGAAAGGCAGCACCTTTAATGCTCTTGCTAGACACATTAGTGATACTAGTATACAACATTCATTTTCTTTAGGGCTATAGGTAGGATATTTGAAAGCATACGAGGAGGGGATGTTAAGATACACACTGAAAGTTTAGAAGCGAGATGGATAATCAGACTTAGGGCAACCATAGGACATGGTTTAAATGAAAACATTCCTTTGAGACCAGTCTTAAAGAACAAACCTTTGCGTAGATGAAATAGTCCTTTTGAATGTACATATGTTTTGACATATGTTTTTATATTCATTTTAAGTGTTTTTATACATGTTTATATATGTAAGTATTTATGTTATAAGTCATGGTTCCATGTATAAAGTGTTTTACTACAATATGCCTTTAAGAATGATCTGGAGATTCAGATGGCAATTAGTATAAATGGAGATGTCAGCATTTTTATTTTAATACACATGAAGAAGCCTACCTGGTGAAAGTGCTTGTGTTCTGTGTTTTTTGGATAATAAATCTTTAAAGCCTGGAGCCTTACCTCAGTGCCATTTTTGCTGTTTCTACAAACCTTACATAAATAGTTTGTTCAAAAATTATACTTGTAACAAAATAATAAGAAAATTTTCAAAGATGGGTGAGTTAAATGGAAAAAATGAATGAATAAAATTCACATATAAAGATGTAATTGTTGAAGTTGATAAAGGCCTTGAGATTGTCCTTAGCCTGGGGGTTATCCTGTCCTTGTAATTGGCCTTGCTGCACTTTATTAGACCTTTTAGTTTCTTGTTTAGTTGAATCCGAGAGCTCTTGTCTCTATGAAAGTTGCTGGTTTTGATTTTGGCCATGACTTTTATTCTTTTGGGATATACCCTGTAAAGGTAAGGATTCCACCAGTGGGGTTTGTTTTTGGTGTTAGAGCTGGCCTTACTTCTGGTAGATACAGCAACATCAGTGTAGCCACTTACATGTTTGTACAGGGCTTCTGTAAATAATTCTGCATAGGTAACTGTTCATGGGGTTTGGTGGAGCTGTGAATTTTGGCAAATTGTTGCTTAATAGGATGTAGTTTGTTTAGAATAGTTCCTGACTGTTACATATTTAGTTGTTTTTTCCTGGTTGATTTTTATGTCAAGGGAGATAGCTTTGTGATGCTAACTCACCAATGAGAATGTGACACTGGGGGGATGCTTCTTTTTTTGCAGGGGTCAAACCACCCTGTACCCTCCAATGTAGGGAGCAAGCCTTCCACACCTCTTAAACTTAAGTATAACAATTCTGAGATTGCCATACCTCAGAGAAAAGAGAATATTCCAACAAATGACCAAAGTGGACTTTGTATATGTAACTGCATTCATTCGGCTATTCCATTTTTGTGTTTCAGGACTCACTGTACCGGGTCCCAGCATTTCAAATGGTTACTGTTGGTATGTTACAGTGTAACAAATCAAGGTGGTAGTTAACAATACAACAGAGGAGGGAGAATTGGCACAGAGGCAATTGTGCCTCAGTAAAAGAGGAAAATAATCTTATGTTAATAATTCAGGATCAACAACTTGCAGCTGTTTTGCACTGATTAGAGATTTGGATATAATTCAACACATTTCAAAATTTACTGTAAAAGCACTGACAGACATTTGATAAGCAAAACAAACTATGTTCAGATTGTAAACAGACATCATTATCTACAGTAAACATCTTTTCCCATGAAGCTCCCATGTACTGGAAATGCATCTGCCAACCCATTAAACTTTAGGATCCCTGCTAGGATTTGTAGTCAAACAGCATATAGTAAGGCACTAATTAGCAGCCATTTGAAGGGTGCTGGAATTCAAAAAAATGTGCAATGCACGGCCCACTGGGCACAAGTGTCCATGCCCAAGAATACTGTCTCATGAAGTGACCTGGTCAGAGTCACAGAGAAGACAAATAAAGGCTGAGGGAATCAAACCCTGTACTACATGAAGCAGATCATTAATGGCTCATAGCCTTACCCAACTGCACTAAGTGCCAGACAAATTGCTGTAGCCCAAACACAGCATATTTCATGCCTGCAAAAATGGTAATTAAAAAATTTATTTATAGCTGTCCAATTCACAATTAAATAGCAAGCACACTGTCAGCAGTCAACAAAACAGGGAAACCAAAGATCGTTGACAAAGGACAAATCTCATATGACACTCCTGTTTACCACAATTGATTCCTTCCTTTATATCATAACTACTCTGGTATGAAAGAACCAATTATCAGAAACAAAGACAAAAAAAATCAGGAAGAGATTTGAAATATTTCTTTTATATACTTTGAAAGGTGCTAGAATAGTACGTTTTGCAGATGCCATTTCCTGAAGGATACATGTCTGAAACTTATATTCCTGTCATTATTTAATGTCTGCAATCTTCCACAGATTTTACAAGGAAGAGACGAAAATATCTATCAATTTATGTGCTTAAGAATTCTGGACAAAGTCAAAAATAATTGGTGGAGAAATATTAAATATTATTTTATGTATTTGTTAACCAGGTAAACCCACTGGACAAAGTGTCCCTTTTCAGGGGAGAGCTGCGGATACTGTTTGCTTAAATAACATACTCAGAATCACATTAAAACTGTAAGGACAGAAATGCTACTACTGCTTGCTGGCAAATGAAGGTGAAAAGATTCATAACTTTTACTTTTGACTACAGGAAGCAGTTCATTAATATCTCGGAATCAGAAGTATCAGACGACTCCAAACAACTTAAAATATTAACAGAAAAAATAGGTGCTTCATGGACATGCAGTTTCTGAACAATTAAACTATGAAACTCTAATGACTGACATTATTGACTGATTGTAAAGCTGAGTAACTTTTAACTTTCCGTGATTTATCAAAACATGAAGAAGTGATGAAAGTGTGGTAATCAGTGCAGGAGATTAAGGCTCTAAGCTTTAATGTCATGCTTTCTGTAGTCAAGGGTACACGGTTTGGTTCTTTCTACCTCCATTTGTCTACTGTTTGACTCAGAGCAAGTCACATAACCAGACAGTGCTCCTCAAAAGTGGGCTTACCTTAAGTGAAAATAATGTTTTCTCATGTAATGCCATGACATTACCAACCATTGGAATAAACAGGTCTCCAGAATGTCCTTAGAGCAGAATAGCAGGTCCCCAGGATGTCCTTAGAGCAGAATAGCAGGTCTCCAGGATATACTCAGTGCTATCTAAAGCAGGTCTTGGTCTCTGGGATGCCCAACACAGGTATAAAACACAGACATGCACACACAAACAGGTGCTGCTATTTCTTTTTCTAAATGTACTCTAATGTTCTGCATAGATACCCCCATGTCAGTGGAGCCATAACTCCTGCTGCATCCATATTGCTCTAGCCCCCTACTACATATCTCTCAACATATTGGTTAAGGAATCAGGGACAAAGCAAAATATATATTATGGAACAAAGGCTCAAATGTTGCTGTTATATACTTAGAAAGATTCTTTAATAGCAGATTTTACATTTGAATATATTTTCTGAAGGATATGAGGTCTGAAACTCAAATGTCCGTCATTATTTAGAAACTAAAATCCTCAATAATTTGTGAAAAACAAACCAAAAATATGAGGCAAAATCAAGAACAGCTGACAGCTAGACCCTGCAGTGATCCATGCATAAATGATTAGACCATCTCCATTGCAGAAAGATGGTCACTCAGTACAAAAGCAGTTACATTTTGTTACATACTGGTTTGCAGCATCATACTGACAAGCAGAATGACTGCCTTTGCAGTGTTGCAATTTCATGTTTAAAACAACAACACAAAAAATATTAAGCAAAATAGATAATAATAAAATAATTTTCTTCAATAGTCCATGCAGTAAAATTTTTTATAATTATACATAGATGATATACTGCATATTCAGAAATCTTTTAACACTACAAAATTGTTTTATGCAAGCATAGCAATGTAACCCCTTTTATTTACAGAATTAAATACTAAAGACCTATGACATACAAATAGGTTAGCAGGCTAAAGCCCAGCCAAAAGGCCTGAAATTAATTACATGGTCATTCTATAATACAAGTTACTTAAAATGAACAAATATGTTTTCTAATACTTTCCTAAAGTATACCCAATGTACCTTTCATCAAAAATGCAAAGATGTGTCAAACGTAAACAGCTGGACTTGTTACAAATAAATAAACAAATAAATAAAATAAAAGAACTAAAAATAGTTTCTCAAACTGTGATAATATCGATGCATATTCCCAGACTAGACTACTCAGTCGAAAACACTCACTCTTGCAATTTCATCAATTACATTTACGGTCAGTTTAACAACCAAGTTTCATGAAATGGGCAGAAAACAGTGCCAGAGGCTTCATCTTCATATTTATGTAAAACAGCATCTAACATGTGACTTGTATTATTTGTTTTACACGGCATTTGCTAGCTAGCTGCAAGTCTTCATAAGCATCCAGAAGCAGCATGCATTTATCTGTAGTATTTTCTGAGTCCCAGTCTAATTTCTCATGCTTCTTGAACATTACATTACCACAATATCAAATGAAAATGCCTGGCAGTAATATCACTTACATCAAACTGCCAGCACTATATTATATAATAGTACACTGACACTGTACTAAGAACATTAAAACTGTAAGCAAAGAAATGCTACAGCTGCCATTATGAAACCGCAGTGCTAAATCAGCAATTCTAATGAAGTTGTCCTCATTTTGTTGCCATAGTTTACTTAAAGCAGATACAGACTGATGTGCTGTTATGCTGCAGTATCTGTGTAGCGTATCTGTATGAAAGTCCGTGGGAATAGTTTAAATATAGTATTTACAAAGTTAATACTGATGTATACATAAAGAAGCTTGCACACAGTACTGGACCAGTCAACTGCTGCATCTTTACTAAGTTAATTACTTTAGTCTACAATAAAAAAAAGTAAAAATATACCATGACCCCCTCACACACATGCACACAGTGTCTGACCTGCCATTTAATATCATTCATCTATATTATTGCTTCTGCCCTTCCCACCTTAAATCAAAGTAATTAGGTGACAGGTTAGTGAGAATTTGTTCCATCAGAATATTTAGACAAAAGAGGTGTGGGAACTAGGAATGTATAAATACCTGTGGCAGCAAAGCAACAGCATATGATGATTTGAATAAAAGTATTAATTATGATCCTTGTGCCTCTGATGTGTGACAAGTGCATTTAGCACTTTGAATAGGAGCTAGAGACAGGGAGCATTCCTGTGGGGTTACATACACTGCTTTAGAAAATATAGAACTCTAAGAATGCACATTTTATTACAATGTTCTATACCACATTCCCCCACACACAAATACACACACCTTACTGAATGGGTGAAAAATGAACAGATAACTTCAAGTGGAGACTTGCAGCTGAGCAAAATCTGACTCTGCTCTCCTTCTAAATAACCACACTTTCTGCTTCTCCTCTCCTGTATATTTGAGACAGAGCCTAGTACACACCTATGAACCTAATGAAGAGTGTAGAACATCCTATTTACATTCTGGCTTTTGCCGTCTTGTGCAACGGATAATGGGTCTGATTTGAAGGTATAACTAAGTAACTAACTAAATAAATAAATAAATCTTCTTCTTTTGGCTTTTCCCAGTTAGGGGTTGCCACAGGAGATCACCTGTCTGCTCATGATTGGCAGTGGAGTTTTACAGTGTCGAGTTGCCAGCCCGGCGCCCAACCTTTCACGGAAGGGACACACACATGCACTCACACCTAGGGCCAATTTAGGGTACCCAATGCACCTACAGCATGTCTTTGGGAGGAAACTGGAGCACCCAGAGGAAACCCACGTGACCACAGGAAGGAGATGCAGACTCCGCACAGAAGGCACCCCAGCCGAAGATCGAACCAGAGAAACTCTTGCTGTCAGGTGGCAATGCTAACTGCTGCACCACCACGGCCACCCAAATGCATAAATAAATAAATACATAAATAAGAGAGAAACTGGAGACTTTTTTAAAATGTTTTTACTATTCCAAGGACTAGGGCATTCACTGGGGCACACAGTTTCACAGGGGGAGCACATGTCCCGGTGTGCTGATGCCCTCATTTGTTTATCTGTTCCATGGTGTATATACCACCACCTGTCTTAGGGACTTCATATCTGTCACTCGTCCCTCTCTAACATAGATGACAAGCAGGCTAGGTATTTCGTTTAGATGCTTTAGTACATAGAAACACATCAGGATGGATAGCAGCATCATAAAATATAAGCAAACTGATTAACAGGCAGACCTTACATACATACATGCTTACATCTCAACACTTTACTACAAAATGGCAGTCAGAGACTCGCACGTGCTCAGTATTTATACAGTTGTGCAAACCCTTGTATAACTTCATAAAGGTGCATAGTATCTATCCCGGCAGAGTGCAGCCTCCCAAACATCTCTGATGCTCAGGTGAAGGCCGCCCTCTCCAAAGCAAAAAACACTGCTTCCATGGGACCAGATGGCGTCCCGGGTTGCGTCCTACATGAACTCCAAGAAGAACTAATCCCTCAAGTAAAACTGCTGTACAATCTCAGCCTCACTACAGGATATGTGCCCAAAGAATGGCGTACAGCAACAGTGGTCCCACTCCACAAAGGTGGTGCCTCTACGGACCCTGGAAACTATCGCCCCATAAGCCTGACTAGCCTAGTCTGCAAGGCTATGGAGAGGATCATCATGGAACTCATAAACAAAGACATTGGGGACCTACAGACACTAGATCCTACCCAATTTGGCTTCGTCAAGGGCAGATCCTGCCTTTTGAACCTGGTTGACTTCTTCGAAACAGTCACCAAGGCCGTAGATGAAGGGAAGGTAGTCCACACAGCCTATCTGGACCTCGCAAAGGCATTTGACACAATACTCCACTCGGGCATCATAGATAAGCTATCCAGCCTAAATATAAACCCCTCTGTCACAAGATGGGTCGCAAACTGGCTCAAAGACAGAACCCACAGAGTCAGAGTTGCTGGAGCCATGTCAGACTCAAAACCGGTCACAAGTAGCGTCCCACAAGGTTCGGTCCTGGGACCTCTCTTGTTCGGTATTTACTTTTTCTGAGGTACAGGCCAACGTGGGAGGACTATGGCTCACCAAGTTCGCAGATGACTGCAAACTGGGCGCAATAATCGACTCTCCAGCTGGCACAAACATCCTTCAAAAAGGTCTCACAGAGGCGGATAACTGGTGCCAGAGCCATGGTCTAAAGCTAAATGCCAAAAAGTGTATAGTCATACCCTTTGGCAAAAACAATGTGCCCACAAATTACCACATAGGTGGTAACCCATTAAGTACAGAGAAAGTAATTAGGGATCTGGGGACCCAAGTTGATAGCAATCTTTCCTTTGACAACCACATTGCCAAAGTGGTTAGAAAGACCTTCTACATAGCCCACCTCATCATGAAAGGATTCACATCTAGATCAAGAGAGGTAATCATGCCCCTTTATTCATCCCTCATCAGGCCCATCATAGAATACAATGCCCCCTTTGGGATGTACCTTACCCGACACCTGCAGCAATTAGAAAGACCCCAAAAGTACCTCACCAGGAGGATCAAGGGACTCAAACAGATGCCATATGCTGCTCAGTTAAAAAAACTCCAGCTCTACTCAGTTGCATACCGCCTACTTCAGGCGATCTATGCCTGACATATAAAGCTATGTCCAACCCAGAATTAATGGACATGCTCCACCTCAGTAAATCTAAATCCCTTAGAGCCACGCGCTCGAGGGACTTGAACCTCAGCACAGAAATAAGTAGAACATGCTGGAGGGACAGATTCATAACCCAGAGGCTCCCTTCGCTCTGGAATAGAATTCCAATTCATGTTAGGCAGAGCACCTCACTGACTCTCTTCAAGAAGAATCTTGATGAGTGGATGGGGGATCGTAGGTTTGTCCCGGGGATTACTTCTGTGTCACTATTAGACAGAGGCACAGTAAACTAAACTTTAAAAAGGGCACAGTATACTCAAATCAAGGGGTGGAGTAAGCCAAACACAATCGGGCTAGGCTTATAAATACCCCAGGGCAGATAGCCTAGTATGAACCTATGAACCTATGAACCTATACACACACATTGATCTACAGCCTCCCTCTTAAAAAGATTACCCTTAGTAAAAACAACACTGGAGTTAGGTATGCATTTTTATAGACATTAGAAACAAAACACAATGTTCATGGCCAAGTTGCCATGTATCTATTACATGGTCTAGAACATGACTGGATCTGGTAACATAACAATCTGGACTGAATTTAGCAACAGAGACAGTCTTCAGTGAACAACTCGAATCAGGAACTTCTGGATTTATCACAGGAATGGGAATATTCTCTGGAACTTCCTCTGGAACAGGAACACTGGGTAACTCACTCTGAGATAAAGAGTCTTTCTTACAGGCTATGTGCTGTGGTATAGGCTCGGGGGTCCCCTTCACATGGTCGACTCTTCAGAAAGTCGACTTTCATATGGCCGTGACCATATGATCGACTTTCAAAAAGCCCACCATGGGGAACTGCTATCTCCATACAGTGCGGAATGGGAAATTTTCCCTCTTCTGCAATGTAGTGCGATCTCAAAGTTGATATATTTAAGTTATGGGGGTGTGTGGGGGGCATAGCCCCCCTGGTAACAGTTTAAGGTAAGAGTTTGTTGTGCTTTGTGTGTTTATTTTACGTGGTCGGCTTTTCGAAAGTCGATCATATGGTCTCGGCCATATGAAAGTCGACTTTCTGAAAAGTCGACCATTTAAAGTAGACCCAGACTCGGACACCGGCATCAAATGTTTCTGATTCCGCTAAACTCTGCTTCTGTGATTCCACAATGTACGATCTCGGCTCTGGGCAAATATTCTTCATGATACCAATCTGATCATAACCTTTGGACGTTTGCATCTTTACCACTTCTTGTGATGGATTGAGCAGTTTGCTGGTCTTATCATAACAGGACTTCTGGGTTAAACGCTTCTTCAACAGATTGGTTTTCACTAACCTGTTTTTTCTTGACATGTGGAACCAACAGTTGACTGTTGATTGGTAATGTGGTTCTGGTTTGTCTCAACAGAGGTCTCTGAGCAGGTGAACCAAAATGCTTATCATGATGAATGTTTCTGAGATTCAAGAGATTCAAGCTAACATCACTATTATCTAATTTTGGCTACTCTAGTAACTGTTTTGCACTTTGAATTGCATGTTCTGCCAAACCATTTGATTGTGGATACTCTGAGCTACTTGTTACATGAGTAAACTCCCATTCTTTGGCAAATCTTTTGAACTGTTGGCTTGTAAACTGCATGCCATTGGCAGAAATAACTTTGTGCGGACTACCATGTACTGCAAAATGATGCTTCATCTTAGTAATGACAGTACTGAATGCTAGATTAGGAAGTAGGTCAATCCTGAAACATTTTAAATAAGAGTCTACTAACACCAGATAATGTTGACCATTCCACTTGAAAATATCAGTGGCTACTGTTGACCAAGGTAGTTCAGGAATTTAGTTTAGATGAAGTGGTTCCTTATGTTGATGTAGCTTAGTACTATTACACACAAAACAAAATAACACTACTCTCTCATTGTCTTGTGACATAGAAGACCAAAATACCAGTCCTCTCATCTTCTTTTGGTAGTCAGTTCCTGGGTGACCACTGTGTAAGATAGTGATGTACTGTTGTTGCAAGGACTTTGGAGCAATTACTTTCGGACCTTTCATAATGATACCTTTGTCAGACAAAATCTCATCTCTGTATGGAAAATAAGGTTGAACATCTTGAGGTAATCTACATTGTTTTGAAGGCCATCCTTGAATGATAAAGTGGTTGAGCCTTTGTAAAACTGGATCTATGGCTGTGTGACCTCTCAGCTCATCAAGATGTGTGGAAGAAAAATTTCTCACTTCCATGTCTTCATAATCAAGGATCTCATTCTCATGCTGTTCTGTGGTATTTCTGGGTGATCTGGATTATGTATCAGCAAGATAAAGAAGTTTGCCTTTCTTGTAGACAGGAGTGAAATTATACTTCTGCAATCTCAACATCATAAGTTGCAGTCTGCCTGGAGCTGAATGCATAGGTTTTCTCAAGATAGTAAGTACAAAAATGCACAAACTGGCTGAAGATTAAATCCTTTTTATTTCCAATAAAAAATAAAACCAATGCAAAATAACACACAAATAAATCAATAATCAAGTAAGGTAAGCTCTTTTGTTTGGCGGTTGCCAAACTTTTTCAAACAATCATTTATTTCATTTATTAAACTTACTTTTAACAGACTTACAACATTCACAGATTTAATTATATGTAGTTATTTAGCTACAAATATCAAGTACACACTACACTACACTATTTGTTTACTTAAATTATTAATTTTACACAAGTATTTTTCTATACTTATAATTAAACAAGTTCTGTTATAATAAGTAGTTTTATATGTATCAAATTAATAATATAAACAATTAGTATTTTATTACTTATTTATTTACTTATACATTACTATATAGTAAAAACGTTATCATCATAACTGATTATTTTTATTATTTAATATTTAATATTTATTAATATTTTATCAATATTTATTATATATTTATTATTAATTTATTTGGTATTTTAAGGATCAATTTGATTTAATGTTGATCAATTATTAAAGGTTATAGTAGTTTATTATGCATGTTGCACTTTATAGAAATTTCCTTACACACTCTCAACCATTATTAAATATATTTAATATTTTATACAGGTTACTAACTGATTATAACGCAAGATACGAGGTTTTAATAAATTAATAACTAATATTTTATATTGCACACATTAACAAACAATAACCACACCTTATTTAGTACGGGTGGCTTTTCTATTATGCAAGTTACACTTCAGGTCCGTTTTCCATGTGTAGGCTATAGAATGCATTATTTACAGTTCCTAGTATCAAAATTCAAATAGGAATGATCTGGTAAACTATAGTTTTTCATTGTGTGAGAAAGTAAATGTCAATATTAGTGACACTTATACGATTGTATTTGGTTTAACATATAAGTATGCGTTGGGCAACATCTTTCATGTTTTGGTTTGTTGTGGTTTGCTTCCTAAGGTCTTTTAACACAATTTTAAGTTTTTCAAACCTTGGAAACATATTTCATAATTTATTTTTATTTATTTATTTTACATTTGTTATTTTACATTTGTTAACCGGGCTAGTCCAACTGGATACATGTCCATTTTCAGTGGAGGCCCGAGGAGAAAAGCTCCGCTATCTACTACATGATAACAAAAGTAAATACAAAATACATAAGGCATTTACTGTACAAATACAGAAAAGCTCCGCTATCTACTACATGATAACAAAAGTAATTACAAAATATATAAGGCATTTACTGTACAAATACACAAGGCATTTGAACCACAATAAGAGGATGTAGAGAAAAGGTGAGAGGGAGATACAGATATTACTGGAGTACTGATCAGCATAGTGAGAGACAGAGAAGTAAAATAATTTAAGAGTTAGCTAAAGAGTTTAGAGACAAGTATAGTTCAAAGAAAAGAGAGTAATTTCTAAGTAGGAGTGAGTAGATAAAAAAGAAAATGGAGATGAGGAAGATGAAAGGATACTGGTGATGGGAGGGGGTTAAGATTAGCTGGGGTTATTGCAGGAGCATAGCCAGTGGTTGGTTAGAAAGTGTTTCAGTTTAGTTTTAAATAGTGTTAGGGAAGTGAATAATACTCAACATGTACACAAAGTGTAATGGCTTTAAATGTAAATGTTTTAGGAACGTTTCACAGGTTGGGCATATTGATCAATTGATGCTGTTACAGTGGTCCGATAGTATTCACTAGTACACTTTTTTACAAGATACAATGTTCCCTTTTATAGGATACAATGTTTCTTTAAAGTTTAAAGGAAATACATTGTATTACATCATTGAATTTGACTATTTATTTAACAGGAAATAACGATTATTTGTTTGAAAAAGTTTGGCAACCGCCAAACGAAAGCGCTTACCTTACTTGATTATTGATTTATTTGTGTGTTATTTTACATTGGTTTTATTTTTTATTGGAAGTAAAAAGGATTTAATCTTCAGCCAGTCTGTGCATTTTTGTACTTAGTTTTTCGGGTTTTATCAGTGCTCTTATTTTCTCAAGATAGTGACTAGAAGTTGGTGGTCTGTTTCGATCTGTATAGGTCTACCATAATCACAATCATGGAACATGCAGTTGCCCGCCCCTACTGTAAATTTGATCTGGGACACTCCTCCTAGTCTAGTGTCATTACCTCATTCTATCTATTCCAGGGAGAACATTTAAGAAGGCCAACCCAGTTAGCTTCTGCTCCTTCTTTCCCCTTTCCACTTTACAAAAAAATATATATATATTTTCTAAGCTTGTTTCCTGCCTTTCCTATAAGTTGTCTAGTCCAGATACAGATTTGCTGTATCCAGGACTGTTTGTAAGTTTCTGGGCCCCCAAGCCTTTCTGTGTTGGAGGGAAGCCTTCTAGCTTAATTTTGTTTCTTAAAACTAGCGAGTTTTCTAGTTTCAGCACTCAAATCTGTTTCTTTGAGCTCAGCACTTGTTTAGAACTCATTGTAAGCACTAAATAAGCTACATATTACTACAGCACTCAACTTTCCTCACTTGTCTAGAAGAAAACAATTTTTAGTACTTAATAAATAAGCACCTATCCAGGCATGTCTAAGGGTCAGCTCCCGGTGTTTTCTTCTGTCTACCTGATGAATCTGGGCATCTTGGGGCAATGCAGCAACTGCCTTATGTACATAGACAACCCTCTCCTCCTACCACCCAGCACTACAACCTGTGAGAGATGCACTTATATAACCAAACTGGAAGCAAAGCTCTCTTCACCCAAGACTAGACTAGACAGTCAAGAGGAAAAGGTAAACACTTGCACCACACCACGCTCATCACATAGTCCCTCAAAACCTACACCACCAAAACACACACATAGAAACACAAAACACACACCTACATTCGAGGAGGCTCTCAAAAAAAATCTACCCAAGCAACAGGGACCTCCAAAGCAGAAACGCAAGCAGCCACCACCCCCCAACACAACCCAAATGACACATAGCCCACAAACTCAGTGTGCCAATCAACCACAGCCCATAAGGCATAACAACATACCCAACTCTCTAGTCATAGGTGACTCTATAGTCAGGCACACTGATGTTCCACTCACCAGGCTAAAGAAGGAGAAAGTTACTGTCAGCTGCCTGTCAGGTGCCAGGATCTGCCACATAACGCATGCACTCAGGTCACTCCACAGCAAGTACAAATATGACTCTGTCATTGCCCATGTTGGTGTGAATGACCTGAGATGTACCTCCCTGGACTACATGAAAAGAGATATGGAAGAGCTTTCTGATCTTGTAGCCCAGGCAGTTATGACCCTAGCCCTGAGTAGCATCCTGCCATCACCCGGAATGATACCACAGTACAAGGACAAAATGATTGACTTCAACAATTGGCTAAGCTTCTGGTGTCATTCTAAGGGGATCCAGTATCTGTCTGCCTGGGATGACATGATCGACAGACCAAGATGCTTTGCCAGAGATGGCCTGCACCTGTCGCTCTTGGGATTCCGGATACTGGCTAAGGATATTGCCACCTCTATAGTGCCTTTTTTAGGCAAGATTCAAATGACAAATTCACCACAGTAACAGGTACAAGCAAGCAAAATCTGAGGGTAATGCTACTTAATGCTAGAAGTCTAAACCTCAAAATGCATTCACTCGAGGCACTCCTTAAAATGGAGAACACCAACATCTGTGTGGTGACAGAGACCTGGTTCAAGGCTTCAGAGAGCACCCCTGCATTACCAGGCTATAATTCATATCACACCTTTCGGCCACCTAACCTGGACCAAAGCACTAAAGGTGGAGGTGTGTCCATATTCATTAAGGATATCCACACCTCCAGGCTAGCTGCTCAGCATAATGCATCTGAGATTATCCAAGTTCAACTAACTCTGGGCAAGACTGCAATGCAAATTGTAGCTTGCTACAGATCCCCCACCATGCCCCAGGATTCCCACTCCTCATTTCTTGATACACTGGAAAATATTAGGGTACAACCAAACACCCTAATAATGGGTGATTTCAACTACCCCACCATTAACTGGGAAAACTCCTCATGTACCAACTCTTGTGCTCAACATTTTCTGGAATTCATAAATTCCAATGCCTTGGATCAGCTTATCCACACCCTCAGCAGGGGCAGCAATATCCTAGACCTGGTCATTACCAACATGGGCAACCAGTGTTCCACACCAGAGGTCAATTCCTTGTTGGTCAGATCCGACCACAAGCAAATCACCCTAGACATCCACATCCCACCCCCACCCCCCATTAGGGAAACCATTGTAAAAAAATTCTCCAAAGCCAACTTCACGCTTCTTAAGACAGAAGTGGCAAACTTCACAACACCCATGCTGAGGGACAATAGAGATACGACTGCTGAATCCTATACAATTGCACTTTATAAGCACTTACACGAGTGCATGGATCGTGCAGTTCCTAACAGAATCAAGATGCTATCCTCCAAAAAAAGGAAGCCAATCTGGTGGTCCCCTGCTATAAATAAACTCTACAACAGAAGAAAGAAACTGTTGCAAAAAAGAGTAAAATCCCATGATTGGAGGAACTCCATGGTCAACCTCAGTAAGAAGCTGCGATCTCTCATAAAATCCTCCAAAGCTAGTTACGAAAACAAAATTGCCACTGATTCTAAAGACAACCACAAAGCATTCGATAGCTATGTCAAGAATCTCAATGGCAACACTCAGATCTGCTCTGAATTACAGCACAATGGCACTAAATATACAGACCCAACTGATATTGCCAACATCCTGGCAGATGGGTTCAGTGCTAACTTTACCCCCCTATCACCCATTAAAGAGCCCATCTCTATACCGGAAGAATGCAAAGTTCTTGTAATCATGGCTGCACAGGTAAAAACCACACTCTCCAAAGCCAATAACACAGCATCCATGGGACCAGACAACATCCCAGGCTGCGTTCTGCACAAACTACAGAACGAACTGGCACCCCACCTAAGTACCATGTTCAATCATAGCCTCACCTCGGGCTTTGTACCTGCTGAATGGTGCACAGTGATGGTTATCCCACTCCACAAGGGGTGAGCCACTATGGACCCCGGGAACTACTGCCCCATTAGCCTGACGAGCCTAGTCTGCATGGCCATGGAATGTATCATCATGGAGCTTATAAACAAAGACATTGGCAATCTCCAAACTCTGGACCCCACCAAGTTTGGGTTTGTAAAAGGCAGATCATGTCTCCTAAACCTGATAGACTTCTTTGAAACGGTCACCAAAGCTGTAGACAAGGGTAAGGTGGTTCACACAGCCTATCTAGATCTTGCCAAGGCTTTCAACACCACCCCCCCCACTCTGGAATTCTAGAAAAACTGACTAAACTAGGTATAAATCCCTATGTCACAAGATGGGTTGCCAACTGGCTCACTGACAGAACCCACACTGTGAAAGTAGCAGACTCCAAATCTGACTTCAGACCAGTGACAAGTGGAGTACCACAGTGTTCAGTACTGGGTCCTCTCCTGTTTGAAGTCTACTTCTCTGAAGTACAGGCTAACACAGAAGGTCTTTGGCTAATGAAGTTTGTAGATGACTGCAAACTAGGACACATAATCGAAACTCCTAACAATGTGCACATCCTACAAAAGGGCCTCACTGAGATAGATGCCTGGTGTCAAAGCCATGGCCTCAAGCTCAATGCCAAAAAGTGCATTGTCATCCCCTTTGGTAAAAACTCTGTACCCATGAACTACAACATAGGTGGTAGTATACTTAACACTGAAAGTGTGATAAGAGACCTTGGGACACAGGTGGACAGTAGTCTCTCCTTTGATAATCACATTGCCACAGTAGTCAGGAAATCCTTTTACGTGGCACACCTCATCACAAAAGGTTTCTCATCCAGAAAAAAAGAGGTCATTGTTCCCCTCTACTCATCACTCATTAGACCCATTATAGAGTACAATGCCCCTTTTGGTATGTACCTCACAAGACATCTATAACAACTGGAAAGGCCACAGAAATACCTCACAAAGAGGATTACCGGCCTCAAACAGATGCCCTATGCAGACCGCCTCAAAAAACTCCAGCTTTACTCTGTCGCATATCGTCTACTCAGAGGTGATCTCTGCCTAACATACAAAGCTATGTCAAACCCAGAGATGTTGGACATGCTCCACTTAAAGAAATCCCAATCCCTCCGAGCTACACGCTCTAGGGACCTAAACCTTGTCACCACATTAAACAGAACATACCGGAGGGATAGATTCCTGTCCCAGAGACTTCCCATACTCTGGAATAAACTACCTATCTATATCAAACAAAGCTCCTCATTAGCACTCTTCAAGAAAAATCTTGATGATTGGATGGGAAATAGGAAATTCACCCCTGGGATCACCTCTTTGGCTCTGCTCAACAGTGGCACAGGAAAATAATTTTCTTGGGTGGCAAAAGCCAGGGTACCTTTTTGGCTGGGCTTGTATAGGCCCCAGGGCCAATAGCCTAGTACCTACCTATGAACCTATTCAAAAGGGGAGACAAACAAAGAGGGGAACACACAAGGAAAACATTGAGGGTTTTTGCTGGAGGAGGTGGCAGAAGGTGGATACTATATGTTTGTTGGGAGATAGATCCCCATATTTTTTTTTCATTTTTTTTTACATGAGAGGGTAATGTGGGTAAGAAATAGGTAAGAGGGTGTAGGAAAAAGGATAACGGAAGAAGGGCTGATGAAATACCAGCTGGAGTCCCTGTCTACAAAATCTCAAACATGTCCACTCCCAGATGGTGTTGCAGTGGAGGACTGCAATGTTGAGAGTGTTGGGGCCCTGTGTTGGTTTTGTGGTTGGAACCAACTGGGAGAACATGTTTTCCACACACTAAAAAGAGGCTTCAACTGGCTGAATTCTCCTGTCCACTACCTTTACCAGTTCATCCCCTACCAAGCTCTGAAACCCTCTTTTGGTGAGGCTTGTGAGGCTGCTGCATGTTGGGAGGTTATGCAGGACTGGTGCCTCAACACCAGCTCTGTGAGGATTTTCCTGGACAGGCAGAGGGTGATTGTTCCCTAGCCTGGGTGGTATGCATCTTGCCTGCTCCTAAGGGATTTGAACCTGTAAAAAAAGGAAAATAAATGGGAGAAACAAAACAATAAATAAAAAAGAAATGCAATATCAAAATAAGAAAAACAGAAGGGGGGGGGCAGACAAAATAGAAAATGCACAATAAATCCACACATTATGTTTCATGCCATTTCATACACTATTGAAATCCATCCATCCATCCGTCCATCCTTCCATCCATCCATCCATCTATCCACAATCCTCTTTTCCCATTTTTCATATAGAGTCGAAGTGTCACTTTAGCAGTGACAATAACATCTAGGGCCAGGTTCACACTATTGAAATATTGCAGTAAAATCTTTGTTGAAGTAAAACTTGTATATGGGAAATGTTTATGCATACAATTGGAGTAGTAATTTGTGAAGTGCTTGTGTACTTGGGAAGAGTGATACGAGTAGTACTTATGAATACTTCAAATGAATTCGTATTGCAAGGGCTTGTGACTTCTCTCATGCTATGCACATACAATAGATTCAATACAGTACTAAAAAAACACTTTGTAATGATTAGAAATAATCAGATAAAAACAGTAACATTAGCTAGAATTGTAATGATTTAATTTTCATTTCTTTCATCTACAACAGTATAAAATTATTTTCCTTATGACCAACACAGAAAACAATACATATTGCAAACTAGTCATACACAATTCTCTTGTACTTCCGTTATAATTACCAAAAGATTCAACCAGTTTTTCTTCTTTTCTTTGTTGTTGCTGGTGGTTATACTCAATCTCTTCCTCAGCTGTAATTAGAAGAGAGAGAGAAGACAATTCATATTTACCTGAATTTGCACTTATTATTGATATATAAATTCCCCTCTAAGCAATAAGTCCTATTTGTTTTATTTTTTATTTTATCTTACATATGCATAGCTGTATGAGTTTACAATACTGTGCCAATATTCCCTGTCATGCAAGAGACACAGTATGAAATGTGTGTGGAATGTTGTTTTCAAAATGCTGTGTGCCTGTAACCCTGTGTTCAAGGATAACTAATTCACAAAAACAGAAATGAAACAATTCATAGAAGCTGGCATTTCCTTTGCTGTACAAATGTATCTGATTTCATAGGTAATGAATAAGTAAAACATTTCTCAGTAAAGTTTGTACTGGTCATTCACTTGGCTCAGCAGCCTACCCCCAAAAAACCTCCACTCTAACCAGAGTGTGGTGTCTCAGACTTCAGCCATGTTTTATGTGCAGGTAGAAATACTTTTGAGCAAACAACTATGTTAAGCAACTGTATTAGTTATATTTCTATGGCCTACAAAAAAACTGGCATCAAGTATTCTAATTATTAAGTCATTTTATGCAATAGTGATACATTGCAATGTGTAATTTTAATTGTATTTTCTTTATTTATAAATCTATTAATAAATACTTCTTCTTGTAACCCAGTACATGATTCACAGAGCTATATATATACATATATATATATATATATATATATATATATATATATATATATATATATATATATACTGTAGCGGTGCAGCGGTAGCATTGTTGCCTCACAGCAAAAGGCTCTCCTGCTCAATTCTCGGCTGGAGCACCTTCTGTGTGGAGTCTGCATGTCCTCCCTGTGGTTGAGTGGCATTTGAAAGACATGTGTAAAGGGGTGTGCCGTCGTTAAAGGTTGGGCATTGGGCTGGCAACTCGGCACCATAATCATTAGCCAACTGGAGTTCTGCTGTGGGGACCCCTAACCGGGAAAAGCCAGAAGAAGATATGCAGATTATTTTAATAAACATGTCATAGTTGAATATGTTATTAAAATCTTTTAACAAATTGTTCATATCCATCTTTTTTAAAAATAGATGTGTGTAGGATTACAAGCATGTTCATGATTTCCTCTGGATTTCATAATAGCATTACAAGTAATATTTTCAGGTACACCTATCTTTCTTAGAAAAATACCTGCAGTTATGTAACCTTCTTAAGCCTTTTTTATCTTTAATATGACACAGTGTAATAGTGAACATTAAAGAAACACATTTTTTTTACTTACAACAGAACTCTGACCTTCTTACAGCTATCTGGTCTACCCACTTGGCCAGCTGGTCAGCCCTACACTTCTGCACGTCTTCAAACCAGTGATAACAATGCTGGCTGGCACAGGTTATTCCTGTCAGGGTTGAGGTGGTTACCATCTCCTGCCAGATATTGATTTTTTTCCCCAAGTTTTATGATGTGTGCACACCTCAATCTTTTCCTGATACAAGCTTACTTTACTCCCTTTTGTATACTCTACCTTCTACTATACTGAAGTACAAATCTTTTAATTGTACAGTAATTTTTAATTAATATTCTTGTTTGAGATTCATGTTCATTGCATTATTTTTTTTTGTAACCTGGAGCTTTTCTCCTCGGGTCTCCACTGAAAATGGGCTATTAGCCCAGTTGGACTAACCCGGTTAACAAATGTCAATCAATAAAAATAAAAAAATAAATTAATTGTTGCAAAGTTAGAATATTACCATGGTTTCCTTGTCAGACCACTTAGGAGTGTGGCCTCATACCATCACAAGTGATACCATCATTCAAAGTGCCAGAATAACAATAAGGTAAGTATGGTCAGGGATGTATTAAGCAAGCAAGCAATAATGCCTGACAGGATGTGTGTTAATGTGTAATTAATGCAGACCCAGGGGTGTTATGAGGCCCAACACTGCAGGCAGAAGGCCTCTACCCCTCTGGAAAGGCATTAATTGCACATTAACACGCACCCTGGAGGGCATTATTGCACTTAGATAATGGGCTCTCTGTAAACTTCTTGTGTTTTACTTGCTTATTTATTTTTTAAGTACTATTTTTTTTTTAATATATTTTTAATGCAAAATTGTTATAGGTTCATACTAGGCTAACTTCCCTTACGAGCCACTGCAAGCTTGGCCAATTATCCTTTGGGAGACTCAAACCCCACGCCTTGGGTTTGAAAGGCAAATACCTTAATCATTAGGTTACCCTCCCAACTCCACCTACTGTTTCAAACTTGCTGTAGTATATGTTAATGGTGTTGGAGGAAGCATTTTACATCAAATATATATAAACAATAATATACTGCTTAAAAAAAATAATAAGCAAGTGAAACAACAATTTTACATACAGCCCATTCTCTCGCCTATGCGCACACACACACACACACACACACACACACACACACACACACACACACACACACACACACACACACACACACACACACACACAGTCTCCTCTGCTCTCATATACACATTCACTCACACAAGATCTGTCTCACCCTCTTTCTCAATCTTTCACAGTCTCCAGCTGCTTTCATACACACATTCAGTCTCACTCTCTCTCTTGCGATCTCTCTCACAGGCAGTCTCTTCTGCTGACATACATGCATTCACTCACACATCACTCTCGCTTTCTCTCTCTCACTCTCTCCATCTCTCTCTCTCTCTCTCACACACGCATGCATGCACACGCACACACACACACACACACACACACACACACACACACACACACACACACACACACACACACACACACAGAGGCACACACATGCCTTTTGTTTTTGTTGTCTTCTTTTTTCATATTTTACACTCGCTAAACAGCAAAAACGCTGCTTAGCGAGCATAAAATAATGGCCCGTTCTGTTTCTTCAGTCCGAGCTCCACAGCAGCTTGATAAGCTACAGTGAAGAGGTGGACTCTTTTTTCAGTGGGCATTACTTGTACATTAATACCCTGCTAGAAAATGGTTGTTCTCCAATTAGGGTATTGATGTACAGTTTGCCCATTGTCTAATCACAGTTAGAACCACTCCGTGTGGGCTGTGATGTCACCTTAATCAAATATATTTACTAGTGGGGGCAGTTCAACACCTATTGAAATAATTGGGAAGTTTGGTTTAACTAAAACTGCTTTGTCACATACTTTTTTGTCTTAAAGGAGACCAGTTACTTTTCCCTTCTATGCTTGATTAAAATTGGTTGTTGTTGTGTCTTTCGGCTTTTCCCGGTTAGGGGTCACCACAGTGGAACTCCGGTCCGCTAATGATTGGCAGTTGATTTTTACGTGCTGAGTTGCCAGCCCTGATGCACAACCTTCAACGAAGGTACGCCCATTCACACATGTCTCCACGCAGAAGACACTCTAGTTGAGAGTTGAACTGATCAACGTCTTACTGTGAGGCGACAATGCTATGGTATATATGATTAATAATTGCTATTGCTAATCCTCATCAGTAAAGGTTATTTTTTGTATCCTAACACCAGTAGGTCTTGTATAGTGCAGCAGATTTTTTCTTTTAAATTTTACCTTTTTTGGGGGAGGCTGGAAATAAATGTCACTATGTGTGTTATTTTTAATTGTTATTCAATTATGATTTATTTGAGGTGCTATGGTGTGACACCAAATGTTGTAGGGGCAGGGATTATACATCAGATTGCTGCAAACTTGACATTTAGATGACTCCATTTTTTTTAACTACATTCTGATTTTGGTTAGTCATTCATTTTTTAACTACATTCTGAATTTGGTTAGTCTAGGGCCATTCACGCTTTCCCACAGCAAGCTTAGCACAGCTGAAGAATGCTGTGGTCTGCAAAGTTGTCTGCAGTGCATCTATGTCAGTCTGATGTGCGTTCATGTTACTTTGGATGCTCTTTCATGATCAGTGGAAACCTGAAATTCACCAATACATCTCCAAACATATTTATTTACTACTATGAATTATAGAGATGAATATAAATTAGCTTAATTTGCATATAATGTGTTAATGGTTCTGAATTTTCACCAATAAGTTCAGCGTCACCATATTCATTTGCCAATACCTGAGATAGGCGGCTAATGCATTTGGATACCACAGACTTATTACAGCAAGGTGATATTTAAAAAATATTTTAATTTAATAAGAAACACTCCAAAACATTATTTCATTCTTGAATTAAGGGTCACATTTAATGAATTTACATATGTGATGTGCATGTTATGACTGCAGTGACTGATTGCTAGATTTGTGTCATTTGAAAGTTTGATTTCATGACAGCATCAGTGGAAATGATTACTGATGACAGAAAATGATCATTAATTTGGCATAATTGCAGTACTTTAATACTGAAGTTCTGCAGAGCTAAGGATATCAACAGGTATGTGTGATGAACTGGATTATTTTGAGTGACAGTGATGAAGAAAAAACAGCAGTATTATGACAACATGACAGTGCAGCGGGTAGGGAAAGGTTATTTTTTGAGACAAAAGTGATTGCATTCATGACCTGAATGAACTGTAAATAATACACTTCAGTTTTCAGTGGCTGTATTGAGATTGCATGTAATTATATGGTTTGTGTTAAGTAACATTTTCATTTAATGTGGATGGGAGGAAGACTTGGTTAGTGTTTTTTACTTTAAAGCTAATTACATCAAAACAATATTGTCACACTTTCTGACTGCGGCCTTTTTTTTGCATATATAGCAAATATGAAAAATATGGGATCAAAGCAGAGAAAGGATAAGTTCATCCATGAGGAAAACGATTCTGATGGCCACACTTTGTACATATAGGAAACTTCTTTTTGGCAAAGAGGGGCCCCGATAAGCAGAGTGAACAAAACCTGGAATCAAGTAGTTGTTGAAAGTAATGGGTGGCATAAATTGAACACTAGCACAGTGCAAGAAAAGGGCAAATAATATGGTAGCACATTCTAGAAGCAAGGCCAGGCAGAATGTAATTTCCTGTACCACTACTGGGGGGGGGTGCTGAGTCTTATTCAATTAACACCAGATGAGGAATACCTTCTATCCATCCATAAGGATGACTATGACACAGAAGATGTTGGAACAGGAGTAATTAGAGGTGGAGTGGACACTGCTCCATCTTATCAATGTCTGCAGTAGCAGCAACACTCATCTCCTCATGAAGGTTGGCTTAAAATCAGTAGCATATATTTATATAGAGAGAATTGAATGATGACAAGGAATGATGTAATTAAACGTCACAGTTAATTATTATTAGGTGAACCTTGTACATCAACAAAGAATGGAAATGAAGGCAGTGTGCATGGTAAGTGTCCCACTCACTCCCTTGTAAGCATGCATCTCTGTATGCTATTCCATTGTTGTTAATATTTTCACATTTTTACATCAGATACAAATGGTGTAACTATACTAATAAATCTGGATGATGTAAGCAGCACAATAGGCTTTGCTGCTGCTGTTGGTGCTGATGATAGCACAGTTATATTTATGAGGCAGCCATGAGGAAAGTGGCACGCTGCCCCTAGGTTTAAAGGCAGGATATACCCAACATTATTAGCAACTCTGAAGAAAATGACAGTGCATCACAAAGTCAAGTACAAGCTAAATGCCACTCACCCTTGTACAGGAGGAACACCCCTGCACCTCTACACCAGTAACCCTAAACTCAGAGGAATACTCCTGCACCTCTGCACCAGTATCCCTAAACCCAGAGGAACACCCCTGCACCTCTGCACCAGTATCCCTAAACTCAGAAGAACACCCCTGTATGTCTACACCAATATCCCTAAACTCAGAGGAACATCCCTGCAACTCTAGACCAGTATCCCTAAACCCAAGGAACACCCCTATACCTCTACACCACTATCCCTACACCCAGAGGAATACTTGGATGATGATGGCAGGCATTCAAAGGTAACAGTGTCCACAATGACACCTTTACAAAGGAGATTGAGTGCAGGAATTTCTTACAGCTACCACAGGAAGCATGTAAATTATAGGTTGCCCAACAGGAAATGTGCAGTGACATTGTTAGGGTTGAAAGCACTTCCACAGAGAGTCAGCAGGAAATGGTCAGAGTATTCCAGGCTATGTGCGATGATTTCCAGCACTACTTGAAAATGGCAGAGACTAGGGATAATGCCATGATCACACTGATGCGTAGTACCATCAGTGGCCACCTGTACTCATACACTGGTTAGGGTATACCAGAGTCAAACTAAAGTCAGTCTTGCAAGGGGCAGAAGATAGGGTACTGTCTGGCTTTATGGGGCAGATCACATGATAATACCATTGCTTCTCAGAACAGTATTATAAGTAGTTAAGGTGAACAAGTGCAACATGTTTCATGCAGGCTATGTCAGCAGTTATCTACACCTAGCAGAACTTCACATTTGAGGTCACAATCATGGTCATGCAGCAGTGCCAGGTCAGTGACAGCACAATCACCTGCATCAAGTAGGTTGTGGTATCAGACCAACTTACCTTACAGTTCTTGCTGTAGCCCTTCCTCAAAATCACTTGTACCATCACCTAGCCTATCTATATGAAATGTATATGACACCGATCTTGAGCTACTATGAATTAACTTCACAGACATAGCTGTGTGTTCAACAGGACTGGGGGTTTAGGGGTGGGACAAGTATGCAAATGTAAGCATTTCATGCCTATAAAACTAGTATGTGCACCATCAATGAAAGGTAGAAAAAAAGCAATGCTACATGGATTACCATTCCTATAGATGGCAATTACCTACAAGATAAAAGTAATGCAGAGCAATTTTCAGGAAAAATATATCATAAGCAAATGAAGCATTACAGTGAGTATTCTGCCATGTAAACTAACACTACTGCCACTTCACCCTCCTCACTGCACAAATGATGACAGTTTTTCTACTTCTAAAGTCAGAAATTATTCTGTATGACAGCATAAAACTTACTTGATGTGCTGTACTACAAAATAATTGAAGAAGAGATGGCATAATATAAAAAAGCAGTTTTAAATCTGTAATGCAGTCATTCATAAAGTATTTTACTGTTGACAATATTCATAACTTTTGTATAATTAAGTAATCAGTAAAGCTGAACTTATTCATTAAAGCAGACAAAAATGTGAATTATTTTTTAAATGATACCTTATGACATTACTGGACAAGAGTCAGTGAGAACTTAGGCATGACTTAAGTAACAATAATAGGAGAAAACTTTTCTAAAAGATAATAAAAAATATTTTAAGATGAAGGAGAATGTCAGATGAACAGTGACAGTAGACCATGCACCACACACATAGCCCACAGATATCACTGCCTGCATCAATTATACTCTATGTTTTTTTTTTTTTTACAATAAAAGAAATACTAACCTGAATGTCATGGTCCATAGTAATGGCTCCCTTACTCCTGGTGACAGCTAGTTGTTATTAGTTGTAGTGGGACTAGAACTGGGAGCTACAGTGACAGCATGGGTCACTTCACCACCAGACTGGTGCATGATCATGTTATGTAGACTGCAACATGCAATAAATATCCTACACACAATTGGTGGGTCATACTGAAGGGCAACCCCAGACTCATCTGGGCACCTGAAATGGCTCTTCAGGAAACCAAGGATACTCTCAATGATAATATGGGTCTAGGACAGTGATGTGTTATATGTCTCCTTTGCAGATCCACTTGGATTTCTCATTGGTGTCATAAGCCATGGCTCCAGTGAATATCCAGCATCGTCTGAAAAAAAAAAGAGAGCGAGAAAGAGAGAGAAGAGGGGGATAAAACAAACAAAAAAATGTAATATTCAGCAATGCATTTTAACATGAATAACTACTTAAATATAATATAAAAATAAAAATATTTTTTGACTTACCAGAAGGTTGACCACTGGACATCCTACCATGCAGGAAGAGGAGGTACAGTGAGCTAGTGTGTCAGATATAGGAATCGTCTGCCATGCCAGGATGCTGGTCAGAAACGTTGGTGATGCATCCCCATGCATGACACACTACCTGGCAATTAATGGAATGGTAGCTCTTCCTATTGCAATACTGCTCCCTCTATAGGCCATAAAGGGGCCCTAATTGCAACATGGATGCAATCTATCACACTGAGTACCTCGGGGAAAACTTGGCAGCCCATAAAAGGCACATATAGTCCTGGCTTGGTCTTAGGTGACAATGTGAAATAGATATATATTAGCCACACATCCATTAACTGCTGTAGTATCCTCGAGGCAGAAGCCTGTGAGATCCCCAATGTGTCTCCAGTCTGTCTCTGGAAGGTCCCCATAGCAAGTATGGTGAGAGGTATACATACCTTGGTGTCCACAGAGATAGGAAGTCAACACATATCTCCATTGCCCCTATGGGGGTCAAACATACCAGCTAAGACCCTTATAATGTCCCTCTACACTCTGAACCTATCAAGGATTTCCTGATTATCAAAGTTATAACCAGTAAATCTTTGCTTAGATTTTCACCTTCTTGGCAGCGAGCACTGCTGGGTGCAAGTGATTTTGACCCAGCCTAGCCAAGCAAGTCAGACATGGAAATAGCAAAGCTAGTAGCAAGCGAAAGCATTTTCTCTGACGGCAACTATGATAGATTTGGTGAGACTTGTCTTTATATAGTGCATCTGTAACCAGTGCAGAAAAGCAGGAAACTTTGCTACGAATTGCAAATGATGTAAAACATACTTCATTAGCATACGAAGATTTACCATCATTTCACATTTCCATCTCATTATTTGCACATTTGCATAAGCACATTTGAGGTCATTACCCACTGGCATAAATGACCTGTAAGAATTGCAGCTCTGCTACACTTATCCGTGAACATTGTGGATAGCTTCAGCGCATTTGCAAAACTGACTATGAATACCAGCAATAGTGCACACTTTCTGATAACCTTTATGAATCTGGCCTATTGAGTTTTTGAGCCAATTCACAGCAATGTGTCATACCTACTAATTTACTGAGTGTCAACCCAGTATTAAACAATTTTTTTCAGGTATCTAAGAGAAGTTTGTTGCAAATGCAATGACATCTCTCAAGAATCATGGATTCAACACTTTGCATTATCATGGTCTTTAACTAGTGAGTTTGCCATAGTTAAAAATAATTAAAGTGATCCTTTTTTCCCAGTTGATTTTTTTTCTGAAGCTTGTTCCTAGTAAACATCAAGTTTACTTTTGCCATAATATATTGCTGAAACTTTGAAAAAATATGTGAATAGTATTTTTTCTTTGTCATGCTGCATACACTAGTATTGAAAATATCGTGACCATTATCAGTGACCAAGAGCAAGAAATAATTAATTATGAATCAATAGAATAGAATGGCACTGTTGGAATCCATCTTTTATCCAATGCTCTTTCCAGTCTTGTTTCATCCTGCACCATCCAGAAGGCACAAATAAATGTCTCAGATGTCCGGGATTCTGCTGGTACTGGTGATCAGGCATTTTCTTATATTTAATGGCTGCTGTTTTTTGTCAGTCTTTACCAGTGGTAGCTGGTGACTTCAAATCAAAGGGGGGCTGCATGAGACAGCTGAATGGGTGGGGTCAATGGGAATGGGTGTGACCAACTAGAAAGGGGAGGAGCTATGCTCAAAACCACAAAAACTGTAACTTTAATTAAATACGCTGCCCTGGGTGCCAAACCATCATTATGAGAGTCTAATCAAGGCAAAATGAAGTGTAGAAGAAAAAAATATTTCAATCCATTGGCTGCATGACAGCTTACTTAATATCTAGATGGAAACAAAAAGGATGTGGGGCATGAAAAAATAAATTACTTTTTAAATACATTACTGGAATGCCAGTCAAAATCAAGTATAAGAAAAACAAGCAGCACTTAACTCAAACCACTTCTCCTTGTACTCCAGTTCTAATTATAATTTATATTCAGCTTTATTAAAGTACCAAGTAACATGCTGAAAGTAGCAATCTCTGTGATACCCCCACTTGTAAAAATGTTTCTTATCCAAAAAAGACCTGCTGCCTGACAACAACTATCTACTTGTTCCATGGGGAAAACATGATCAAAATAAAAAATGAAAAGCAAACAAGAAACAAGCTCAACATATATTGCTTAAAGGATTACTGCACAGGATATGGACCACACATGATAGATTGGCATTCTGTTTAGTTTGCAGGTAAAGCCTGTAATGAGCTTAACATAATGTAATCCTGTCCTTTATTACAAATACTGTCATATGCATTTCAGTACCTAAGGCTTATACATTATCTAGTTATGTAAGTATTCTCTGCATGTCAACAACAGAAAGGCTTTCAGTGTTGGCAATACTGCTTATTAAAACTTACTTGCATCTTACAATATCAGACAAGCTTACCTGATGGTCATTAAAGCACTGCTACTTAAACAGAGAGCAAAAGGCACTTTCTGAGTAATAATAAGCATAAATCAACAGTATAAAAATATGACAGAAACCAGAACATTCTGCAAAATCAATGACAGATGAAAAGCCACTGTAGTACTTGTGTTTACCTTGGATGGGGGGGGGGGGGTCTGCACATTTACACTGCATAACTGCTCCTTGCCTTGCTTGCACACATCCAGAGTCACTACATGGGGGAGTGGGGTGTAACAAGTTTGTCACAATTTGAAATGTCTCTGGCTGACTGCAATGGCCCTGACACATTTGTCATACCTCTCAACCTCAGAGCATGAAATCTGGGCAAAGCCATACATAGAAGTGGAACAAAGGCCCAAAAATAAGGACAATTTTTAAATATTGCTCTTATAAACTTAGAAAGATAATAGAATAGTAGGTCTTGCATTAGTATGAATTTTCTGAAAGGTACGAAATCTGAAACTCAAATGTCTTTCATTATTTTCTAACTTCAGTCTTTAATTATTTGCCACTAATTTGCCAAAAAACACAATTTTATGAAAAATGTACCAAAAATGTGATGCAAAAATATAAAATAGCCACACAATACAGCTGGGAACCTGTCAAAGAAGGCACATTTTTTAATATTAGTACTGCTAACTTGAGCAGCTGACAAAATAAAAGAATCTACATGCATTTCTGAAATAAAAGTAATCTATAACTGATTATTACAGTTATTTATTAATTGTAAACCCTCCATGTTTTCTTCCAAAATTGCCATTTTGCAGAGGGATTATTAGGGCAAGGGCAACATTTTGAGCCAAAATCTGGGACAGTTGAGAGGTTTGGATATGCCTAATTCTATAAAGCAATTTATTTGCATGTGCCTCTCAACCTGTTAATACAGGAAATCTGGACAAGGCCAAATATATTGGGGGAACATACAAACACTACTAAAAATTGCTCTTGTATAAACTTAAGGCAGTTGATAGAATAACAGGTCTTGCTTTTGCATGCATTTTTCTGAAGGTTAAGACATAAAACTCAATGTCTGTCATTTAGTGACTTCATTCCTAAATGATTTGCCAGAAAACCACACATTTTATGAGGAACAAACCAAAAATAAGAAGCAAATATCTATTCATTCTGCAAAAATATGGACAGCTGAGAGGTATAGTTCAACCAGGGCTGTCTGGGTTTGCTGCCCTTCCCCTCTCAAAATCAAGGTCGATTGGAGCCTCCCCCCTGGAACCATTCCAATGTCCCATTCCTTGGTTATTTTGCCCCATTTACCATAAACACTGTAATGTGCATACTGCTTTACTTCTGCGATGATTTGGATTTCATTTGAAAGTTTTATTTTGCATTTTTACAGCATAAACCCCAATAGATATCTGCTAAACAAATCAATGCAGTCTCACAATGAAAACAGACTTAGCATTAAAACTTCTCTGCCCTCGAAACTCACATGCATTGAAACAGCATTGAAACCCACATTCAAAGAAAATACATTTTGCCAGTGGCAGCTAAAGATTAACTTTGGGCTGTTTTCAAATCATAGGCCCCTTTTGGGCTGTTTTCAAATCATAGGCCCCTTGAACACGAAACATACACATGCTCTTTGAAACACCTTCCCGATTGTATTACATTGTATTCCTTGTACAATACAGTACAGTTGTTAGAGGGCATTTTAAATTTATTGTTTTGAACATTTTTCCAGTAAACAATGAAACAAAATGCATGCACCAATGACAAAACTACCCAATTCAGAACATTTCCATCATAAAAGTCTACTCAACCTTCTACAGTCCACCAGTATCAGTAAATATGCACAATCTCTGAAGTAGTAAAAGTCATCTAAATAATTCCACAGTAAAGAAATCTGTAATAATGAAGAGGTTGCTGCTAGCAAACAACTTTATATGTCATTGCTTATTCATCTACAAATAAAGTGCCTGTTGCCCTTGAGGAATAAATTGCCTATGTTGCATGCATTAAAAAAAATGATAAGCTAGTAATATCGCAATAGGGACTGTATGGCAAACTGATAACAGGTTCATAGTTACTACTCTAGGTATCTTCGCCAAAAAGGGCTACAGCATCCACCCCCTTTACAACACAGTACAGTATCAGCAATGCATTTATCTACTGTGGGAGTAGAACCCACAGCCTCCTGCATCAAAAGCAAGTACATTACCTGTTGTGCTATTAACAATGCAAGCAGACTCAGAATAAGCAGCACTAAAGTTTTGTTCCCCTGCAGCTCTCAGCTGCTTGTAAAATCTACTCAACACGCAGTTGTATTTCTGAACTTTGCAGCACAAGAAATCTGAAAAAAGCCAAAATTTATTGGGGGGGGGGGCAAAAGCCCAAAAACCAGGGACACATTTTAAACATTGCTTGTATAATGTTGGAAAGTTGCTAGAATAAAATTACCACCATACATTTCACTACCACATCTTTAACCCAGGGGACCCTGTGCAAAACAGTCAGAGAAACATACCACTATGCCAAATCAGCTGTTTTGTGAAAGAGAGGAAGACAAACTTAAATGGCTACCATTTAGTGAATTCAGTTCTCACCATAGCTGTCAACCATTTGGCACAAAACACCTGAACAAAGCCAATAATGGGGGAATACAGCCCCCAAACATATTCAGTGAATTCAGTTCTCAACATAGCTCTCAACCTCTTAGCAAAAAACATGTGGACAAAGCCAGTAATGGGGGGAATACAGCCCCCAAACATTCAGTGAATTCAGTTCTCACCATAGATAGCTCTCAACCTTAGCACAAAACACCTGGACGAAGCCAATAGTGGGGGAATACAGTCCCAAAAATAGGGACAAATTTCAAATATCCATGTTATAAACTTCGACAACTGCTAGAATAAATGGTTTTGTGTTACCATGTACTTTCTGAAGAACATGAAGTCTGAAATTCAAATGCCTGTTATTTTTAAACATTTAACCAGGAAACTAGTCTGACTTGGAACAAAAGACAATTTACAGCAGAGCAGGGAGAAACTCCAGACACATCTTTGTAAGATGGGAGGATATACAGACTCCACACAGAAGGCACCTCAGCCAAGAATCAAACCAGCAAACCTGTAAGGCAGCAATGCTACCAGTGCACCACTGCACTACAGACTTTGCAAGGAAAAATGTAGATACAGAAACCACAGATTTTATGAGGAACAGAACAAATATGAGGCAAAAATCTGCAATTTTTTTAGAAATGGTGGTGGATAGGGAATTCAGGTCCTTGCCACCTGCATCCAAGATACAGGGTTCAAGCCTGAGTATCTCTACCCACCACCATTTGTTCTCTCTAGCCACCAGTATATAGCAACTGGGGCATTACACACACAGTCTTTGTCCAGCAGTATAATCCATGTGCCTTCACCTACCTGCTGTAAAAAATGTGTCCAGCAGTATAATCCACATATGACTGTTTCATGAACAAAGCCCATGCAGCAGTGAAATCCCTGTGAGAGCTCATCCTTCATTGATTTTGCCTGCAGCTGAAGCAGTCCAGAGCACCTCTGACTGCACAGATTCCTGGGTATCTCACCACACAGATTGCCGGGTATCTCTTTGTATGTGTCCGGACTGCTGATAAAGGCAGTCTGAGTTCCCCAATGTGTCCGCGCATGTGCAGAGGAGTCGGGACCCGTCATTTTTTTTGTTTTTGTTTTCTTGCTTCACAGATTTTTCTTTTGTTTTTTCTAGGTGGGAGGGCTGCAGTCCTGCAGTCCTATAGCACGAGCCAACCCTGGGCTTTACCCAACATGGATACTTAAATGAAGTGAACTTGAACTTACAGTTTTCTTCTGATTCTTGATAATTTTGACTTTTATATTCTGATCACAAAGTCAAAACGCTGAGGAGCAGAACAGGACTGTTCAGCTGTATCAGCATAAGATAAAGTACATCAGCATCAGATAAAAGGCATGAACAAATGAGTTTCAATAAGGCAGGAAGCCAAAAAACAAGTCCATGTAAAGACTAAAATCTGTAATATCACTTCTAACAGAAGGTATAAAAGAAAGCCCTTTGTTCAAAACTTCTAATTCTCCCTCAGTTAGAATTCTACTGGAGAGATTCCATACTAACGTCTGGGTACTTTCTCCCACATTTTCTTGAGGGTTGGACACAAATGTTCCTCCCCCGACACCTTCCGTTTCTGTCTCCCTTGGCTCATTGATCTGTTCCTTCCTCTCCTGTATGTATTGTTGATGAAGAAAGGAGTATGACCAATGACTCCCTCCTGAGGCAGGGGATTCACTACCTTTCTTCTAACCGAGGGTCTAAATTACTCTAGATGTTTATTATCTGTATTCAAAGATGTGATGTTACCAGTCTTGTGTCCCTCAGCTCTATCCAAGGTACCCTCATCTAAATCTACTAAGCTCCGTGCAGTCTTTACATGGACTTGTTTTTTGGCTTCCTGCCTTATTGAAACTCATTTGTTCATGCCTTTTATCTGATGCTGATGTACTTTATCTTATGCTGATACAGCTGAACAGTCCTGGTCTTCTCCTCAGCATTTTGACTTTGTGCTTAGTGCTTTACTTTTGCGGTAGGAGCGTTTGCTTCCTGGTCATCACATTTGTTTGTTGTTTATATTCTGATGATTCATGCCATTACTTCTGAGACCATGTAAACGTCTTCACTTTCAGCTGACAAATAATACTGGCCTTAACACCTTGGCTTTGATCAGATCACATGGATTTTCACAAAAACATTGAATGGCTACAGGAAGGTAACAGTTCTGGTACATATCTGGTAATTTTGAAAATGTTTGCTTAACAGACTACTATTGCCAAACACTAAACACGTTATTTTCTTTACTGTACTAATGTCCCTTTTGTAAAATATATAGTTTTTATTTTCATTTGTTCAACTCCAAAATAGTCTGAAGGTGTGGTTATAGACATATAATTTTTTGCTATGCTTTCATCTTCCAAGTATGCAGTCTCTGTCCCAGAAAAATTACTTTTTTTGAAAAAAATTTTGAAAACCCTTCTCCTTCCAC
Organism: Protopterus annectens; assembly: GCF_019279795.1. Lineage (NCBI taxonomy): Eukaryota > Metazoa > Chordata > Ceratodontiformes > Protopteridae > Protopterus > Protopterus annectens. The sequence continues at coordinate 356,447,712 of NC_056726.1, forward strand.
ATGTGTGTGTGTGTGTGTGTGTGTGTGTGTGTGTGTGTGTGTGTGTGTGTGTGTGTGTGTGTGTGTGTGTGTGTGTGTGGTTCATTTGTGGACAGTATATGAATTTCTGAGGGGCTTTCTCAAAAAAACAGAAGGATAATATTTGTGATGAACTGGAGGTGCAACAGTGTTTGGGAAAGAAGTGGAAGTCAAATGCATCCTTTTTCTCTTTATTTACTTGTTTTTAGAACTGAGTCATTTCTTTTTTACCCTGGATACTACTCTCATACTTTTGCCCAGATTTTCTGTAATCAGCTGTAAAAAGGAGGGATGCAGAAATAGAGCACAGTGCATAAAATCTGCTGTGTTCTGTTAGATACATTTATTTTCAGATTTTTGTAGGGTAAATTAAAGGAAAAGTTTGTTTCTGCAGGACTAGTTAGGATTGGCAGCTTGGGCAATTAGTTACATTTTGTGAGAGACTGTTTAAAGCCCTGGATGTGAAATAAATCGACTGAACAGCTCAGCCATATGGATTTTTTTCTGTCGACACTGCATATGTTTATTCATTGTGCAGAATTACTTTAGATTACACTGAACACATAAGTTTGCTTGCAATTGTTGGTTAGTCAAAGAGATGTAATATACATTTTGATTTGTAACTTAAATCATGGATATGTTATCATAAAGACAGAGAGAAAACCAACACTGCTTTGCCAGTGTTGGTTCAGATAGCAGATTAACATTCGTGAACTTTACATATGTTTAGATGTGATAATTATGAGTGGTAGCAAGTTGTGCCATTCGGACATGGTGATACAGATTGGTAAATAATAACTGACATCCATGCTGCCAGTTCAGGTTAGTCATAAATGATACAGCAAATAAATGAGGGTAATTGGATAGATTTTCAGCTAAACAAAGCACTATGGGAATGGAAAGCGAAGTTAAAATGAAAGAAAAATTCTTTCATTAATAAGACACAAAATGCATCTCATGTGAAATAGACTCCAGAAACTTCTGGAGGCCTGGCAGCCCCCAGGTGCATAAGGTGACTTTGACCCAGGTTCTCTCTACTTTGGAAGTTCCACTCAGAAATCCTGTGCCTGTCCCAGACAAGATTTGAAAATTACGATCGGCTGATTTGTAATTACCAGCTTTTATAAGTAAAGTCTTGCCAGTTTTGAAATCTCTTTCCAGACCTTTGTATTAATCTACTTTAGGAATTAAACACACATGCTGAGTTTTGCTTCACTCTTAAAGATACATTTTTAGAGGACTATGGAAAGCTCTGGTGGAGATTAGCTAACAATAAAAATATTTTTGTTTTTTAATTCACCCATGTTTAGTATTATAATCATCATGCTGCATGTGTTTGTTATAAAAACAAAGTTAGTTTTCAGCAGCCGGGGCCAATTAGACTACACAATCTTGTCCATTAAACCAGATCGGGTCAAACATGTGGTTCAGTTCTGTCAATCTGTATTTTGCTACAAGAAAGGCCTTCTGTTTAATGTAAAATATGCTTAAAGTCACAACATGTTGCTGCCATTCCTGGACAATCTGATTTGTGTACTGTAAAAGTATGCTTGAATATGATGGGGGTCATTTATGAAGTAAAATAGTGGTATGAATGGTTGATAGAAGGACAGCAGCCTTAATTAAGGAGGGGAAAAAAGAATATAAATAAATGTCCCTGACTGCTAGAGAAAACTATCAGTCTGGCACCTATTTTTTAAACAAGTTGTTGTGTGTTAATAGTGCAGACAACATTAGGTAGTGTAAACTACATCGGTAAGGGGAGGGGCTACATTTGTTTCACGAAGGACCAACTGGAAATTGGTGCATAATTTTCAAAATATTGCCTACACATCCAGATTTGTTAGCCATTTTACTTTGGGGATTAAATAAAATAGCTACTTTACAACTTATCTTACCACATTAGAAACAATGCTAACAATTAACAGCCCTGAGTAGTTCAATCTTTGGAACTCCATATCTGAGAGGATTAAAAATGGATATATTTAAAAAAAAATGGGTATATTTTTAACATAGGAAGTGTGCCCCTCAGCAGAGTTAGGATTAGGAAATGAAAGTGTGCACGTCCCAATTGAATTTGCTTCTTTGCATAGCAAAAAGGAACAAAATTCAAGAGTTGTCAAGTTTTCATTATAATAGTCACCATAAAAAATGTAGAAGATATGCTGAAATCAATGCAGTTATTTACGGAGATTAACATAATGATCTAGACTGTCCTGTGTTATTTCACAATAAGCAGGATCACAGAAGGACTCACGAGTACAGTGCTGGCTGTCTTTCTGTTCTATAAAAACACAATGCAAAAGCATGCACGTGCAGTTAAACATACGTGCTGACATATTTCAGTACTATTTTAACAAAACTGAGATGTCTAAAAGGAAACAAATGTACAATTCATTATGTAGCATGCAGAGTTTAAAAAGTGTATTTGGGATCCTTACTACATCTATGACAAGATGCGAAAAGATATTTAGTTTGGAATACAGGGATTTATCTTTTATATTATATAATAATATCTTGGAGTAAGAATATTGTTTTTAGTATTTTTCTGATAAACACACAGACCTTCCTAAAACAATCTACAAAATACAGATTTCAGAAATAGATTCTGCCAGTCACATTGATTTTATTCAGAACACCGCAATGTCACATGGATGTGTTAAAATTTAGATATTGAATGAAGTCCTCTTAAGAGGTGGACTGCAAAATATACGGATAGAATTTAGATTCTTACATTTCCTTCTTCTTTTTACAGTTTTATAAGTGTCAAAATATTAGACAAATACATGAAATACCGTTTTGTAAAAAGTACTTTTGTTCCTTGTCCATCACAGCATTTACAGTAAACACCAGATTTGATCTATGGCTGCAATATTGCAGTTTTCTTAAGCTGAAAATAGACATAAATTTTTTTCACAAAGATTTTCTTTATTGACTCTTTCAGTACTCAAAATATTTGTTATAAATCCATGGTGACTTGCATCTTCATGCACACCTCAGATAATGTCCTGTTATTATATGAAACATAAAAAGAAATAAGATACTAATAAAATTCTTGGTCCTTCATTAGGTAGTACTGTCCTACACATCTATTGTCTGGGTTCAGAACAGAAGATACCTCATTTTTGCGATGAGCTGACTGAATATGCATTTTGAAATAGGGCTATTTTTGGACCTGGCAGGCAGAGAAGTTGCCTGGAGAAGGGATAACTAATATATTGCTGCAAATGCTTGTTTATATATATTTCCAAATATTTTCATTGTATAAAAGTAATAATTCGGCATGGACTGATAATTGCTGGCTATGGCTTGATAACTTTTAAGCTCCTGACTGCTTCATCCCACACATATCAGTTTACATTTTCTCTCATACCTTAAAATGACTTTCACAGGTGGCAGAAGAAACTTGGAATTGGCTTAGCCTCAAGCTACCAATTGATAAATGCTGATCATGGTGTTAATGACCTACTGCTGGTGTCTTTTAGACTGAAATCATTGTGTCTGAGGACAGCATCATAGTTCTTTCAAATGGAATGATATGGTGGTAACAGAATATGCCTCTCCATTTGACAAGACAGATGCTTTTTGTATTTCTTTGAAAATTCATTATGTGATTTTGGCATCACAACCATGCAATATCAAAATTATTATAGTTCAATGCACTACAGTGGTGTTATTCCAAAGACGAATAACGCAGCATGTGTAAAATGAGATATAATTTTCCTACAAAAACGCTCTCACGTCATTCTAGTTACTGCAGGAAGATTCCTTTTTCTAATCAACAAAAATCATAAATGTCTATGTAGAAAAAAGTGAGTATGCCACGGCAGCCTACAAGTATGGAGGGGGAATCTAGGAACTGATTTGTTTTCTGTTAGTCCTTGAAAGCCATTTTGCTTTAGTTTACAGGATGTAGCTGGGACAGAAGCATAAACAAAGGTTCCCTTTCTACCCTTTTGTTTCAATATCCTGCCTTATATGGTAAGAATTAAGAATACCATATCACTTGTTGTTACGCATTTTACATAACTGTGAATTGCCAGATTGGAGTTTGATTTATTTAACGTTCGTTATTACTGAAAAGATTCTCCGTGCCTTTGCTTCTCATCCTTCTTGCATAAGTTAATTCATGCTTTTTATGAACATATTTGCAGTTAATATGTTTTTGCATGATAGCGGAGAAAGCAGTTTTTTTTTTCATGGGATTGCTAATCACCTACACTGTGTCAAGACACTGATGGATTTAATTGCCACTGTCAGACCCATTTGAAGTCAATGCATTGAGTAATTTATTACACGTACAGCATATATTAATAATAAAACTTGATGTCAGCAGTGTGTTTTTGGTCCTTTCATTAGTAAAGCTCTTGTAGATATTTAGGCAGGAGAATAATTTGTGAAATGCAACATTCAAATATAGGCAATATGACCAGATGTGAGAAAGGAGTATGCCAAACTAAATTTTACGCGTTTCGTCCACTTTAATTTCCATGAACTTCTTCAGAAATATCATCCTGAGACAATGAACCATTTAAATACAATCAAAAGTCATTTCATGTGATCTAAACTGACCAATACTGCATAATACTTAATTAATCAAATTTGATTAGTATTCAAACAATGTAAATACTTCAATTTTATAAAAAGTTAATGAAATAAATGTGTTGTATTAAATACATCATTTATACCATATTAAAATAAAAATAAGATTTACTTTTAAAAATTATTATGTACAAATAATATTATAACCTTTGTGCTTTTAAAAAGCACTTTATGTTTATAGTGTCATTTAAACCAGGAAGCTGGTCTGCATTGAGCATAATTTGCCACAAGGTTTCTTTACATTCTAACATGACTTTAAAGTCTCCACTAAATAAGTCATCATTTACTTTTTCTAATACTGAAAATGCAAACTTTTTGAAATTGGAACATTTAGTTGCATGCTTTGCTAATGCGTTAGCCATATCTTTTTTTCTAATAGCCAAAGTATGTTCATAAATTCGCCTATTCAAAGTTCTGATAGTTTTTCCTATATAATAATGTTCACGTGTTACATAAAGCAGCATAAACCACATTTTTTGACTTACAAGTGTAATGTCCCTTACTGTGAATAACCCTATTCAAGTGTTTAAAGAAAACTGTGTTGCTACCAGAGATGTACCTACATTGTTTACAAGATCCACAAGGAAATGTACCATATTTAGATTTAAAATTGTCACTAGCTTCAATGGACTTGTAACTATTTCTTTCAAGCATTGTTTTCATGTTCACAGTCTTCTTATACGTAAAAAGTGGAACTTTACCTATAACTTTACATAGTTCGGTGTTACCCAATATTACTTTCCAATTATTACTAATGATCTCTCTAATAAAAACCATTTCATCTGAAATTGGAATGGGAATGGCTAATCTAGAAGTGCTACAAACTTTGTCATTCTTGTTCCTAGAAACATTTACATCCATGATTTGGTGTAGTATTGGACGTGCTTTGTCCACCCTCAGTTTAGTAACTTTGTTTAATATCTGACTTATCCAAACTTTATCATACCCTCTTTCTACAAAGAAATTTGTAAGTTTGGCAGTTTCGTCTAAGAAGATGTCATCTCTACTAGTTAAACGACTCAGTCTAATAAACTGACCCTTGACTACACCACGTTTCATAAATGAACATACTTTGGCTATTAGAAAAAAAGATATGGCTAACGCATTAGCAAAGCATGCAACTAAATGTTCCAATTTCAAAAAGTTTACATTTTCAGTATTAGAAAAAGTAAATGATGACTTATTTAGTGGAGACTTTAAAGTCATGTTAGAATGTAAAGAAACCTTGTGGCAAATTATGCTCAATGCAGACCAGCTTCCTGGTTTAAATGACACTATAAACATAAAGTGCTTTTTAAAAGCACAAAGGTTATAATATTATTTGTACATAATCATTTTTAAAAGTAAATCTTATTTTTATTTTAATATGGTATAAATGATGTATTTAATACAACACATTTATTTCATTAACTTTTTATAAAATTGTGGTATTTACATTGTTTGAATACTAATCAAATTTGATTAATTAAGTATTATGCAGTATTGGTCAGTTTAGATCACATGAAATGACTTTTGATTGTATTTAAATGGTTCATTGTCTCAGGATGATATTTCTGAAGAAATTCATGGAAATTAAAGTGGACAAAACGCGTAAAATTTAGTTTGGCATACTCCTTTCTCACATCTGGTTATTTGTTTTTTTATAGGCAATATGACTTTCTTCCCATCTCACATGATTCCAAATATTGTTTTAGGGACTGTTTATTTATAGACATGGGGTAGGAGATCAAAGCATCAGTGCAAACCAGCATTCAGCAATAACAAATGCCTGCTGTATGCAAGCAATAATGTCTGACAGAGTTAGAGTTATTATGGAAATAACACACACCATGGAGACTATAAGTTAATTGTTTTGTAGTTTTCAAATATCATATACTTTTTTATATTTTGATGTAAAACAGTTCATTAACCAAACGTTTCAAACTTGCTTTAAGCATATGCGATTGTTGGAATAAGTATTTTACATCTATTTATTTTATTTATTTATTTTACATTTGTTGACCGGGCTAGTCTGGCTGGATACATGTCCATTTTCAGCAGAGGCCCGAGGAGAAAAGCTCCACTATATACTAGTAAATCATAAAAGAACATGAAAACAGCACAGTAAGATAACAAATTATAGGCATGTAAAGAACTATTAACATAGTAGCAGAACAGAAGCAAATTCAACAAAATCTAAAATACAGTGAGGATTCCTAATCCCATATTCTTTACACGGCAAGAATATTAAAGTTGAAGAGAGAGAGAGAGAATAGTGACTCGCCCAAGAGTCTATATAATATGTACAGTATTAACAATAATGATAAACATTTAGTACCAGGGCACTAGTTATAAAGAAACAGCACTAGTGACTCACCCAAGAGTCTGTATAATATGTACAGTATTAACAATAATGATAAACATTTAGTACCAGGGCACTAGTTATAAAGAAACAGCACTAGTGACTCACCCAAGAGTCTATATAATATGTACAGTATTAACAATAATGATAAACATTTAGTACCAGGGTACTAGTTATAAAGAAACAGCACTAGTGACTCACCCAAGAGTCTATATAATATGTACAGTATTAACAATAATGATAAACATTTAGTACCAGGGCACTAGTTATAAAGAAACAGCACTAGTGACTCACCCAAGAGTCTATATAATATGTACAGTATTAACAATAATGATAAACATTTAGTACCAGGGCACTAGTTATAATGAAACAACACTAGTGACTCGCCCAAGAGTCTATATAATATGTACAGTATTAACAATAATGATAAACATTTAGTACCAGGGTACTAGTTATAAAGAAACAGCACTAGTGACTCGCCCAAGAGTCTATATAATATGTACAGTATTAACAATAATGATAAACATTTAGTACCAGGGCACTAGTTATAAAGAAACAGCACTAGTGACTCGCCCAAGAGTCTATATAATATGTACAGTATTAACAATAATGATAAACATTTAATACCAGGGCACTAGTTATAAAGAAACAGCACTAGTGACTCGCCCAAGAGTCTATATAATATGTACAGTATTAACAATAATGATAAACATTTAGTACCAAGGCACTAGTTATAAAGAAACAGCACTAGTGACTCGCCCAAGAGTCTGTATAATATGTACAGTATTAACAATAATGATAAACATTTAGTACCAGGGCACTAGTTATAAAGAAACAGTTAGCACATCAGGGAGCAGGTAAAGGTTTAAATAAATGGAGAGATGACTGGTTGCAGTAATGTATCAAGTAGAATGAAAAAAGGGATGTTGTAGGAAAGTAAAATGCAAGTGACATTCAAGGTGAGCTACAGAGGAGGGGTAGTACTAGTGATAGAGACAAGTAGAAGAGTAAAGGAGAGAACTGTAAAGAGAGGTGGATGCTGAGGTCAGTCAGGATTAGAGCAAGGGCATAGCCAGTGAGATTTGAAATAGTTCTTTAGTTGTTTCTTGAAAGGTTGTGGAGAGCCTAGAGTGGTCAGTTCTGTGGGAAGTTTATTCCAGTGTTAGCCAACACTATTTGTAAACAAGGAGTCACCAGCTTTATTGTGTGATTTGAAAGTGGCAACTAGTAGTTTGTTAGCTGAGCAGAGGGAAATAAGATTCTGTAAGGGGCAATAAGGTTATTAAGTATGGGAGTATTAGTAGGGTAATGGAGAATTTTATAGGTGATAACTAGTTGATGTAGGAGAATAAGATTTTGGAGTTCGAGCCAGTCAAGCTTTTTGAGATTAACACAATGATGGGTTTGAAATGGGGAACCTGTGGCAAACCTGGCAATGCTATGGTAGGCTGTGGCAAGTTTCTGAAGGTTAGATTTTGAAAGGTTTATGAGAGAAGGAGAAGCATACAATAATGTAGAGATTAGTTTGGGCTAGAGACACCCTGGTGGTAGGTGTAAGAAAGGGCTTAAGTCTATAGAGGGCACCTATCTTTTTATTAACTGTTTTGATGGTTAGGTCAATGTGGCAATCAAAGTTTAGTTGATTATCTATTGTAAAGCCTAGAAGTTTAGTGGAAGAATCAGGTGTAATGGTAGTGCCATTTAGACACAATAGTAAAGGAGAAAGGGGCAGACTTAAGGGTTGGGGAGAACAGTAATAATTTGTTTTTTTTTTGGGATTCAGGAGGAGACAGATATGTTGGAACCATTTTTCTGCTGCTGTAAAGACTTTTTGGGTGGTAGAATGAAGTTCAGCTGGAGAAACAGCAGAACAGATGAGAGTTGAATCATCTGCATACTGAATACATGTGGATGCTGGGAGTGAAGTAGACAGGTTATTTATAAATATGGAGAAGAGAATGGGACCTAAGATGGAACCTTGAGGGACACTGATAGTGACTGGGAGCTGAGAGGATAGATGGCTGTCCCAAAGGACTGCTTGTTTTCTATTTTTCAAATAAGAGTCAAACCAGTGCAATGCTGAAGTGTCAAGTGAGAGAGATTTCAGAGTGTCTAGCAAAAGTTGATGGTTCACCATATCAAAGGCTTTAGAGTGGTCAAGAAATAAAGCAGAGGAAAATTGGTTGTTATTGTGATTTTTGTTGATAGTATCTGTGAAGGAGAGAAGTGCAGTGGAAGTACTATGGAAAGGTCTATAACCATGTTGGGAATCTGCAAGTAAGTTATTATGTAAAAGATGGTATAAGAGTTGTTGGTGTATACAACATTCCATAATTTTAGATAGAGGTGATAGTAAGGCTATAGGACGGAAATTAGAAAGTTCATTAGTGTTACCTCCTTTATGCAGGGGAATGATATGGGAGACCTTCCAGAGGGAAGGAATAGTTGATTCTGTTATAGTTCTGTTAATTAAGATAGAGACTGGGTATGCTAGTTCTGCTGCTGCTAGCTTCATATATTCAGCTGGTAGTTAGTCAGCTGAAGGGGTACATGGTTTAAGTTTTGAAAGTAACTTACGTATATGGGTTGTGGAGACTGTACTAAATTTTAGAGTGGGGGTGTTATTTTGAGGAGAGGTATTTTGAAGGGAGGTGAGGGGAGTCATGGTCTTTGCTAGAGATGTGACTGTTTCCGAGAAGAAGTTATTGAACGTATTGGCTATTGTATTGGGAGGGGTCTGAGCTAAGTTAGCTGGAGTAGGTGTTTTGGTATTCCCTGGATGGAGCAGTTTATTAATTCCTGACCAGAATTTGTTGGGGTTATGGTTTTGATTTTGTTGATATTGAAGGTAATAATTTTTTTTTTATCAAGATGGGTGAGTTTTTTTGTAGTATTTCTGAGGTGTTTGAAGTTTTTTTTTTTAAAACAAGTTTATTAGTTTTAACATACAAAATAAATATTATAACAATCTTATACAAGCAGTTAACATATAAACAATTATAACATTTGATAAAACAACTAAAGTATTTACAAAGACATCCACTGTAAATCAAATCAATTAATTAAACTGTAACATCTTACTAATGAAACTAAGACTGTTTTAACAAGTTTTGTAAGGTATCCCATATATTATAGTAAGATGTTTTCCTAATGGTTCTTGACTTTATTGTCATTAGTTCCATATGACACACTTCAATCATAACATTTTTAAATTCATTAAATGAAGGAGGAGTATCTGAAATCCAGTTTCTGGTTATTATTTTTCTAGCCACAGCTAGAATTGACCATAATAAAGGAAGTTTAACTTTTTTAACACATTTAGGAACAGGGGTGTTAAATAAGTGATTTAGAGACTATGAAATTATCTGTGAAAAGAGCCTGCAAAAAATCATTGATTAACATCCAATATTCCTTCAGTTTTATACAATCGTAAAACATATGTGCCCAATCAGCATTTATTTCTACAGTACATCTCTTACATATGTTGTCTTTATTGTTTATTTTATTCATCATTAAGGGTGTATAGAAAGATCTATGTAAAAATTTCCAGGTAAAAAGTCTCCAATTAATAGAAGAAGTAGTTTTATAAGCAGATTCCAATATATATTGTTTATCTTGTTGTTTTGGAGATTCTCCATTAATGGAAATGAAATAATTCCAGTAATTATCTGAACTATAATAGGTTTCATCTCTAATAATTTTATGTATGTGTGAGAGCTTACCTTTATCAGAAACCCTATGTTGTAAATTTAATATCAAGTAGTCAATCAGAATTGGGACAGATTCTTTAACTGTTAAAGACATTAAATCAAGTTTATTAATAAGATGTTGTCTCTAACCAACATGTTTCTCTCAAATCAAATTCTTGCTTTAAGAAGTCTAAATTTTTTACTTTATTGTCAGACAGCATCTGATACCAATACTTTAAATTATTCTCTGTGACTAGAAGAGTTCTTTCAGAGGTGGATGATAAAAGAATACCTTGTGTATACATTATAGGAAATAAGATAAAATTCCATTCCTTATACTTAGGATGTATATATATAAAATTACAATATCTAATAATAATATTTAATGGGTAACTAGCTATATATTTTGGTGTAATAGATGAGGTACAAAACTCTTTTAGTAACCATAACATGGGATTGTTTATAATAGTATTTTTGTGTGTTAACAATATTTTTGTGAAGTGAATGCTAATTAATTCCCAGTATTCCTTCCATTTTGCAACATATGACTGATCTATTAACAAAGTAATAAATTTTATAATAGAAGAGATAGCATATAAATTAAAGTCTGGAAATGATATGCCCCCTTGAGACCAACTATTAGTATGTTTCTTTAATACAATCCTAGGTCTATTAGGTGCCCATAAGAAATTTAACATTTGTGAATTTAATTTTTTAATTATTATTTTTGTTGGTGGGAGTATTACTGATTGTATTATGTATAATATCTTCGGGAATATTATCATTTTAATAATTGTGAGTCTTTCTTCCATGGTAAAAAACATATTGTTCCAGCTATTGAAATGATTTTGTATATTATGAAGACAATTACTATAATTATTATGTATAATAGATTTAATATCTTTAGTTAATATTATGCCTAAATAAGTTATTTGACCTGAATTGGGTATGTATTTGAGAAAATCATTAGTGAGAACATTTTCCCTGAGTATATTGGTAATATTTTAGTTTTTTCTTCATTAAATATCAAACCAGAAATATTCTTGAAATCTGTCATCTTGTCAAATAATGACCATAGAATAATTTGTTCCTGCTGATGTAATTAGAACATCATCTGCAAAAAGTTGGATTTTAGATATTGTATTTTCATCTATATCAAATCCTTCTATATCATTGCTGTTTCTAATCAAATTAGCCCAAGGCTCCATTATTAAAGTAAATAATAATGGTGAAAGTGGACACCCTTGTTTTGTACCTTTTAATATGGGTATTTTTTATGAGACATATGTTCCTATTTTAATGTAAGCCAATGCTCCTTTATATAGATGTTCAATTAAATTCACAAATGTATCAGAGAAATTTGTACACTTCAATAAGATAAACAAATAGTCCCAACTTACTGAGTCAAATGCTGAACTTATATCAAGGCTGATGAGTGTCAAATCTTTCTTTTTTCTGTTTGCATAATCAATCAGAGTTAAAGTTCTCCTTATATTATCAAAAGTATTTCTATTTATAATAAAGCCTATCTGATCTATATATATTATACTTGGTATGATTGTCTTTAATCTGTCAGCAAATATATTCATGAACATTTTATAGTCAACATTAAGTAATGAAATAGGTCTATATGAAGTGCATCTAGTTGGATCTTTATTGGGTTTCAAAATTGGCGAAATAAATGTGTATTGCCAGGATGGGGGAATTGATAACTCATTTTGAGCTGAAATGAAAACCTTATGTATTCATGAGTAGGTACTCTTAGGAAGGATTTTATAAATCTCAGGAATAATACCATCATTACCTGGTGCTTTGTTTGATTTAAGTTTATTTATTTGTGTGATAACCTCTGTATATGAAATATTTTTATCTATTAATCTAGTCTGTTGTTTATTAAGTTTTTTGTTCATGTTTGTAATTATAAAGTTCTTTATTTTATCTTTAGAATCCATATTAATGTTATTATGGTTAATGTTATGAAAGTGATTTCTAAATTCATCTAATATTTCTGGTAAACTAGAGACGTTCTTCTTTTTCTTTGGAGAGAAAATTTCTTTGATGTGATTTTGTTTATTCAGCCTTTTTGTTTTATTTTTAAGTCTATGTAAGTATTTGGGACTTATTGAGTAAGACAAAAATTTATATTTCTCTAATGTTATTTTGACTTTGTGACTTAAAATTTCTTTGTATTTCTCATTTAATTTATTTATTTCCTCAATGACTTTTTTTGTCCATAATATTTTCCTTATTATTATGTTTATATGAGTCTAATTTGTTTTGAATGTCTATTAATTCCTTGTCCCAAGATTTCCTTTTATTATTATACCATCTGATACTTTGTCCATATAAATAAGATTTTAGAGCATCCCAAATGTAAATAATGGAGACATCAGGTGTAGTGTTTAAGTCTAAGAAATGTTGCACCTCTGTAAGCATATAATCTTTATAATCTTTTAGTTGAGTTAGGTATGCTGGTATTCTTTTGATCTGAACATTATAAGTAATATTTACCATAAATTCAAAGACAATTGAATTATGATCTGATATAGGGCATGAAATGATCTTAGAATTAATTAGGTCTGTTACCAGTTGGTTAGAAATAAAGACTCTCCCCGGGATTCATGAAGCTCGGCGCAAGGCCGGCGTAAGGCCTGCGCCGGCGGTGCATGGAATATCCGGCGCAGTAGCGCCATATACATATTAATGAGAGTGCACCGGAATCACAGACACGTGCGTAGTGTACGTGAGCGAGCCCAGGTAGGATGCGTCTGGAGGCGTGTCAAAGCCGGCAGGAGGTGAGCAACCTAATGTGCTGACAGCCACGGTCCGCCCACAATAGTAATGGCAGCAGCCAGGTCCCGTGCAGAATGAAACGCACGGACAGTACGCAACATAGTCCCCGTTCCAAATCAACGGAGAAGCAAATAGAAGCCACCAAGGCATAAGTGTACCCGTTCAAGGAGCAAAGGATACGCATAAGACCGCCGCCATCCCGCAATGTACTGTCAGTGTTTACACTCAGAGAAGGTGTACAGCCGCATGTCAGCGCGCCTCACCGACATAGGAGCAGCGACTAAGGTCACCACCTGTCCCACTGTGTTTGGGGCAGTCTCTCCATGGACAGTTGTGTCCCGAAAAAACGTATTAGAAATGGCTGATGTGCTACGAATGTAGGACACAATGATATCCCGTATGTAATGTAATGGTAGCATGAATTGGTTATTTCTGTAACAGAAATACCGAAATGACACTATAAACAGAATAAGCAAGGAAATTGCCACAATAATAAGCAAATTATTTAGGCAAACAAGTGAATTTCTATGCTATATAGTGACCGTTTGTATGTGTCAGCCTGTAAAGGCAGATGTGAGTCCCGGAAATATCCCAGATCGGAAAATGGAAAAGGTGGAAACCCCAGCAGCGACATGGGCATGGTCACCAGGGTTACTTGCTGTCCCAAAGTGCCATGGACAGACCCTGATTGGACAATGGTGTCCCTGCAACAATCGTAAAATGGAAAATGACCTGCGATCCCCTGCCACGCAAATTCCGCAATATACATGTAAATAGTAGCATAAAACATATACATTACGGTATGGAACACAGACATGGCATAAGAAAATAAATAAGGAACCCAAACGCTAACAGAATAGGCTCATAGTATGGCAAACAAGTGAAGTTCTGTCTACTGCACTAGCCCTGGGTATGTGTAGTCCTGCAAATATCGAAGTGTCCACATAACATGCCCCACCATGGGCATTGGAAAAGGTGCCAACCATAATGGTCACAAGCAGTAGTGACAGTACATAGCCGGGTAGCTGTGCCGACATAACAACAGTAAGGAAGCAAGATACCCCAAACACAGGCAAACATGTGCATAGCAACATATCCCAGACCCAGCAACATCTCTGTTGCATACACGGATGGTGTATGATGAAGTGTAATATCCAGAAGCAGAACACATGCATTCGGATGTACTACACAATAGCCTCATTGTACATGTCAGTCACACCCATGTATACCCCTGCACCCAAACCTGCTAGCATCCGTGTGCAGCTATACAACCACACACAATGTGCATACCTGAACTGTGGTAAGATGTTTGTGTTAGGCAATGCCACGCTGGCAAATCGTACCCACATGTCAGCAACCCACCGCAGGTACAGATATGTAAATGGCTGCATGTGAATGTGTCAGCAGAATGTGTACATCCGGCATGTAGTATGTACCCGTCCAAACCATCTAGGTTTGCATACGACACGGTGCACATAAGTGTACACATGTGGACAAGTCTGGTCGGTGGACCACCGCATCGACGATCATCTCTGCAGTGAAGTCGATCACATATAGCGGAACAGGTGCCCAACACACAGGACATCCTAACAGGGTGCTACAGGCAAAGAAGGGAAACTGGGACATCACATGTGGAGATGAGCGTGGCTGGACGGACAAATACACACGGTCAAGGTAAAGGATGGAACAACATGCATATGGCTGGATGGATGTTGTTCGTAAATATATAGAAACACATATGAAGTTCCAGTTTACACTCGAAATACTATATAATGTATTGAATTGTACCGTACAATATGGCAGCAGAACTAAGCCTGCATGTAATTGGTGAAGCTAAGCTGTACTGTGATGGAATTCTGAACCTGGCAGTAAGCAGGACAGCAGCCTCATGTCTGTCATCATTAATCATTTGCTGGGTTACAGAACAATAAATGTATGTACATGCATAACAGCACTCCTTCCCTAGAGGAGGATGGCCTTGTGAGCTCAATGGAAGATAGCAGTACAACTCCCTACCACACAGACAAAGCAACGTATCAAGAAATTAACTGTCCACTGTATCGTAACAGTCTAGGGTCCTTGAAACAGCTACTATCACAAAAGGATACTGTAATGTACAAGGTGCCTTGCAAGCCTGTGTTATTCCCATGAGAAAACAATTTAAAAGCACGAGCCCAGCACCCACGTATGTATAGACTATTGCGGACCATAGTGATGGAAATGCCCTGTGACCGACCACGTCAGTAAGTTGGGCAAATGCTGATTGTAAACACTATATAAAGAAACTGCTTACTGTATAGAGTCAGACAAAACTCCCATACTTGGACTGTACATTATTTAGCCTGCCTGTGTACACTACTAAAACTGTCCGAACCCGAGCCTCCTGTGTTATCGGCTGTCACTTAGAAAAGTCTACTGATAACTACAGTCTGGTTGTAACAACTTATTTCACATCGTGATCCTTGTAATCCGGAATTCCCTTGGTAAGCTACAGGTCAGAGTGCATGGCTGGTTAGACATGTGCGCCGGAGAATATGCATAAATGGTTCTTCTTGACTGAAAAGACCTCCGACTGAATTGTTGTGTGTAAAGAGGCTGTTTACTGTCTGATCTGTGGCTGAAAAGCGGAAAACTGGATCCCAAGAAGAAAACGTGCAGCCTTAAACAGGAGGCCCAGGTAAGGAGTGTCTGCCTTTTTGTGTCTATTGTAGATCAGGGACCAGACTACATTGTGTTTCTGTTAACAGTAGTGATATCGGGTCAAGACCTACCCACATACTGTTAAATCTGAACATAGGTCAGGGGAACACACAGCAGAGTAAATAGTGAATGTAGACACTACAGTGGATACAGGGAAGGAGACACACGTGTTATGACAGAAGGGTACTTAGCAGTCGTGTAGAGGATATGGGAGATTATTGAAGCAACAGATCATGTGATCCGCATTTGACGGGTGACGTGAACAATATGCAATCGCAGAGAGCACATAATGTGAGTTACGCAGCAAAATGGGGTAATAAATATGACATTGATGGTATATTAGGCAACATACCGTTACTGAAACATTGTAACGCTGAAAATCCGATGCATATGTTCCAAGGTAAACACCTGTTCCACCCTGAGAGGGATATGCCCTCTCTGGCCAGCCGTGTCCTGTAAATAAACCGAACACATGTCAAATGTCCTGATATCTCAGGACAAACATTACCAGATATATATCAAAATGGTAGCATAAAGAGTACCCACTGCTCACAAGGACACAGTCCGACAAGCTCTACACTTTACATATGCACAGTGGTGTCCATTGTAGGACCCAAAATTGTGGAAAGAATCGAATAATGTGTTATTCCAACGTGCCTGAACTCATTGTCGTCACAGGTACACATATGCACCGCAAGCGTGTTTAATGTTGCTGATAGCTGTCCATGTAATGCAGCACAGATGCACAGAAATACCCAGGGTACCGGGTCCATAGAACTGCATCCACATCACACCTCCGCACACATGACGGATGTGTAATGGGTACTGTCAATTGTTGCAGTCAAGGGATCCTGGGTATGTAGACTCTGTGCTCGGTGTTGTTTCGCAGGCAATACTTTCTCCCGCCCCGTGGGAGGGATGTGTGCGTATCACCTGCCTCAGTCTCCGCTAATAATGCAAACCATACTCCGGAGAATGCTAAATGTAGGTGTGTAATGTGTACAGCCCCATACTACTGTCCAATAGGCAATTGTCATGGATGGACACCCGTATGGCCAGAATGGCACCCACAACTGTAAACCCGGGTAAATGACATAGCCGCGGGAAGGCATAACACAGGAAATACACATAGGGACTACAGTTGACATTCCACATACAAAGCAGGACCGTCGTGCCAACACCGGCGTACACAGCACTCAATCTGCCAGCAACAGACTGAGGAGCACCCGCTACCGTACAGCGTAACAGATGTGCGACCTGTGGAACACATACTAATGGCACACACACAACGTCAAGTAGGATATGTAAACTATGGCTTTCCCACCTATGAAGACAACATGGTTAAATGAATGCATAGGTAAGCAACATGTTCTGGTGGTGTTATAGTGGAAATACAGTGACGGATATGTCCCATTGGGACGTCTGCGGTTGAAATTGAGCATCTGCTAACCAGCATCTTTGGATGTATGTAATTTGTCCACAGTAGTAAATCACCTGGTTATGTAGCACCATGTGGAATGGGTAGTCCAACAGACATCCGCGATTCCTGAACACACAGTATCAGTGAAACCCACTGCTCACAAGGACACAGTCCGACAAGCTCTACACTTTACATATGCACAGTGGTGTCCAATGTAGGACCCAAAAATTTGTCTAAAGACAGGAATGCCGCATTCTTTCAACACTTAAGTTAACTCATTGACGTCACAGGTACACATATGCACCGCATAAGCGTGTTTAATGTTGCTGATAGCTGTCCATGTAATGCAGCACAGATGCACAGAAATACCCAGGGTACCGGGTCCATAGCACTGCATCCACATCACACTTCCGCACACATGATGGATGTGTAATGGGTACTGTCAATTGTCACGGTCAAGGGATTCTGGGTATGTAGACTCTGTGCTCGGTGTTGTTTCATAGGCAATCCTTCCTCCCGCCCTGTGGGAGGGATGTGTCTAGCACCTGCCTTACTCCCGCTAATAATGCAAACCATACTCCGGAGAATGCTAAATGTAGGTGTG